>NC_056740.1:184267513-184280013 GCF_019279795.1 Protopterus annectens
CATGATCTGCCCTTGACAAAGCTTCTAATTGGGTAGGATCCAATGTCTGTAGGTCCCTATGTCTTTATTTATGAGTTCCATTATGACAGTCGCCATAGCTGTGCAGACCAGGCTTGTTAAGCTTATGGGCGGTAATTACCAGGGTCCTGTGAGAAGCACCGCCTTTGTGGAGTGGGACCACAGTTTCGGCCCCCCTTTTTTTTGGGGGTTTTGGGGGGGGGAAAAAAAAACCCCTTTTTTTGGGGGGGTTTTTTTTATTTTAAAACCCGGGGACCCTTTCCCCCTTTTTTTTTTTTTTTAAAAAGCCCCCCCGGGGGGGTTTGGGGGGGGGTTTTTTTTTTTTTTGGGGGAGGGAGAAATTTTTAAAAAAAATTTTGTATTTAAAATTTTTTTTTTTTTTTAAAAATTTTTAAAAAAAATTTTTTTATATTTATATAATTTTAAAAAAAAATTTTTTTTTTTAAATTTTTAATTTTTTAAAAAATTTTTTTTTTTTTTTTTTAAAAATTTATTTTTTTTTTCTTTTTTTTTTTTTTTTTTTATTTTTTTTTTTTTTTAAAAAATTTTTTTTTTTAAAAAATTTTTTTTTTATTTCAAATTTTTAAAAAAAAAATTTTTTTTTTTAAAAAATTTTTTTTAAAAAAAAAAAAATTTTTTTTTTTTTTTTTAAAATAATTTTTTTTAAAAAAAACAAAAAAACCCCTTTTTTTAAAAAAAAAAAAAAATTTTTTTTAAAAATTTTTTTTAAAATTCTTTTAAAAAAATTTTTTTTAAAAATATTTTTAAAAAAAAAAAGGGGGTTTTTTTTTTTTTAAAAAATTTTTTCAAAAAAAAAAAAAAATCCAAAGAAAATTTTTTTTTGGGAAAACAAAATTTGCAAAAAATTTAAATGTTTCCAAAGGGTTGGAGTTCAAAGAATCACAAAAAATGGGAAAAACCATAGGGTGAAAAGAAGGAATTTCCCCAAAGGCACAAAGGAAAAAGGGCCCAAAAAGGATGAAAAAAAGGAGAAATGGAGTTAAAAAAGGAAAAGGTTGTTTTTTTTTAAAAAACCCAGAAATGGGGGTCAAAAGGAACCCTTAAAAGGGAAAGACGGGGAAAAAGGAAAGGGAAAAATAATGAATACTGAAGGAAAGAAGGAAAATAAATTGAAAATAAAAAAGGGGGAAGGGTTAAACTATTTAAACCCAAATTTGTAATATGAGGAAAGAAGGTGGAAGGGGCCTGGAAAATTTTAAATTTTTAAGGAAAAGAAAAAAAAATTAAAAACCCTTTAAATTTCCCAAAAGGAAGGGGAAAATTTAAAAAATTTTAAGGAAAAAAATTTTTTAAGGTTTGGGAAAAAGGGAAAATTTTTAAGGTGGGAAGGGGAAAGAAAAAGGGAATTTGCGGGGATTTGGGTAGTGAAGGGGGGGATTTTTAAAGAAAGGGGAAAAATAAAATAGAAGAAAAGAAATTTTTAAAAAAGAAAATAAGAGGTTTTAAAGAAAATTTAATTTTAAAGGGGGAATAATGTTAAAGGATTGGTGGAAGGTAAAAAAAGAAAAAAAGGATTTGGTGTAAATGGATTTTTTACCAAAATTGGGGTAAAATTGTCCTGGGTGAAGAAGTTTGTTAATGCTGTTCCAAAACTTTTGATGTTTCTTTTGATAGGTTTGCTGTATTTGGAGGTAGAAGTTCTTTTTATCTAGCACAATGGCTTTTTTAGTATGATTTCTTAGTTGTCTAAATGTTAGGTAATCCGATGGGTTTTTAGTAGAACGCCATTTTATCCAGGATTTGTTTCTCAGACGGATTTTTTGCCTAGTAGTATTAGAGAGCCAGAGTGCTGGTTTAGCTTTGCATCTAATAGAGCGTAATGGGGCATGGTGGTTCAGGATGGTTAAGAATGTGGTATTAAAATAGGCTACAGCTTCATGAAGTGGAAGATACTTTACTGGTGACCAATTACATTGTTTAAGTTCTGTCTGGAATAGTTCAGGGTTATATTGCTTTTGTAGCGCAAAAGTTCTGGCAATGTTGGGATGAGTGAGGTTGGTTTTAGATCTAATAAAATAGGTTAGGAGTGGTCACTTAGATCATCTGGGAGGGTCCCTACTTTGTAGGTATGTGGAGGATTATTAGTAAGTATCCAGTCCAAGGTACTTTCTTTGTTGTTAGGTTTGTGAGTTCTGGTAGAGGAGTTAATAGTTTGTGAAAAGCAGATAAGTTAACATGGGTGGAAGGGTGTATATTATTACAGGACTGCCAATCAATATTAAAGTCTCCTAAAATTATGGTTTCTTGTGGGGTTAAAAAAAAAATTTTTGGGGTTTTTTTTAAAAATTTTTTTTAAAAAAAATTTTAAAAAAAACCCCAAAAAAATTTTTTTTTTAAAAATTTTTTTTTCCCCCAAAAAAAAAAAAAAAAAAAAATAAATTTTTTTAAAATTTATAAATATAAAAAAAAAAAAACCCCCTTTTTAAAAAAAATTTAAAAAAATTTTCCAATAAAAAAAAAAAAAAATTTTTTTAAAAACCCCCTTTTTTTTTTAAAAATTTTTATAAAAATTTTTCCCCCAAAAAAAAATTTTTTTAAAAATAAACCAAATTAAAAAAAAATTTTTTAAAAAAATTTTTTTTAAAAAAATTTTTTTTAAAAAAATTTTAAAAAGATTTTTTTTTTTTTTTAAAAAAAAAATTTTTTTTTTTTGGGGGGGGGGAAATTTTTTTAAAAAAAAAAATTTAAATTAAAAAAATTTTTTTTTTTTTTTAAATTTTTTAAATTTAAAATTTTTTTTAAAAATTTTTTTTTTTGGGGAAAAAAAAAAAAAAAATTTATTTTTTTTTAAAAAATTTTTTAAAAAGGGGTTTTTAAATTTTTAATTTTGGGGTTTTTTTAAATTAAAAAAAAAAAATTTTTAATATAAATTTAAAAAAAAAAAATTTTTTATATAAAAAATTTTTGGTTTTTTGGGGGGTTTTTTTTTTTTTTTGGGGGGAAGGGGTTTTTTTTTTTTTTTTTTTAAAAAAATTTTTTTTTTAAAAAAATTTTTAAAAATTTTTAAAAATTTTTTTAAATTTTTTTAAAAAAAATTTTTTTTAAAAAAAGGGGGGAAAATTTTTTTTTAAAAAAAAAAATTTAAAAATTTTTTCCCAAAAAAAATTTTTTTGGGGTTTGGGTTTAAAATTTTTTTTAAACCCTTAAAAAAAATTTTTTAAAAAAAAAAAGGAAAAAAAAAATTTTTTAAAAAAAATTTTTTTTAAAAAATTTTTTTTTTTTTAAAAAAAATTTTTTTTTAAAAATTTAAAATTTTAAAATAAAAAAAATTTTTAAAAATTTTTTTTAAATTTAAAAAATTTTTTTTTTAAAATTTTGGGTTTGGTTTTTTTTAAAAACTTTTTTTTTTAAAAAAAAAATTTTTTTTTTTAAAAAATTAAAAATTTAAATTTACAATTTTTTTTAAAAATTTTTTAAAAAATTTTTATCCTGAAAAAAATTTTTTTTTTTTTTTAAATTTTTTTTTGTTTTTTTTGGGGAAAATTTTTAAAATTTTTAAAAATTTTTAAAGGGGGAAAATTTTTGGAAAAATTTTTTCCCCAAAAGGGGGCCCCTTTTTTTTTTAAAAAAATTTTTAAAAAAAAAAAAAAAAACCCCCCTTTTCATTGGGTTGTTTTTTTTGTTTTTTTTTTTTTAAAAATTTTTGTTTTTTTTTAAAAGGTTTTTTAAATTTTTTTGAATTTTTTTAAATTTTTTTTTTAAAAAAATTTTTTTTTGGGAATTTTTTTTTTGGGTGTGTGTGTATATATATATATAAAATAAATAACTCGCCACGAGTACGAGAGAAGGTTTAATGGACATCCACAAAAAACTTAGCGCTTTCACCCGTTCACTTACGGGTTTCATCAGAGTTTAGTTGATTGTAAAAAACAGCTGATTTATATACTCTCAACAATTAACAATTAAATTAGATTGTGTTCAATTCCAATTAAAGCAGCCTGTAATTTTAAAAAATCCAATAAATCTAGTTGCACAAATCTAGCAGCCTTCAAATGAGTTTGTGCCGCTTAAGACAGTATTGAAGGTTAGAAGCATCAAATTATGTAATTCTATTGCTATCATTGTAATTATTTCTACTTCTACTTATATATATAATAGCTATGTACAATAGAACCATGTTTGATGTAACATCGTCTAAGCCGATGGAAGGTGCTAAATTGAGTTTGTGCCCCATAACCCAACTTTGAAGGTTGGGACCATCAAATGATGGAGCATTCTTCTATTGATATGTGTATCAAGTGTTTGATATTGCATTAGCTTATATCATGGCACACTGATGTTTTGGTTCTTACTATAATGTAATATGTCTATTGGTGTCTTATGATGCTTTAAAGTGTAGAGACGTCTGCTATATTTGATGTCTTTACATTATATAGTGTACTAGATAGTTACAACTGTTTTTTATATCATAGGATTATTTATCGAGTGATATGTATTATGTGATCCCTGAAAACAGACACCATTATATCCGTTAGATGGGATATTAAATACAAAATGTATATTTATAGAGAGTGTATTATTAGGACATAAGCTGCTAAGTACTTTATTTTGTACTACGTGATTTGACATTGCTTATGTGTTGGGAAGTCTTTTGGTATCACTTTAACCCGTTCAGCGTAATGCCGTCTGCTTCTGTTCACAGGAACTGACGTTGGAATGGGAACTTGCTGTTACATCTGTTATTTTTAAGAGTACATACTACGGTTTACACTAGATGGATGTAGTTTATTTCAGATTTTGCATCACTGAGGTATGATCCGTCAATTCTTTTGTTTAACATGAATTGAAAGTACAATTACACTTTTTTATGTGATGCAATGTTTTTAATAGCGTGTTTTTAATATCATGACTAGTTGTTGCATTGGTGATTGAATTTATTGTAGTTTGCAGTGTTTCTAAAAGGAAATGATGTCAAAGTAATGCTCGTTAGGATGTGACGTTTTTAAAAGTTTTTTAAAATTGTTATACAAGAGGGATTTTACATTTGTTGACCGGGCTAGTCTAGCTGGATACATGTCCATTTTCAGTAGAGGCCTGAGGAGAAAAGCTCCAAGAATAACAAACAAAAAACAATAAACAATAAAAAACATATATAAAGTACAATCTTGAAAAAGTTTACAGAAGAACACATGCAAAATTCAATCAAGGAAAAATTCAATCAAGGAAGAAGTACCAATAAAGTTGTATACCAAAAACAATATAGAAAATAGTATTGAGTAGAACAGATGTATAAATAAGAACAAAGTTTTTTTTTGTTTTTTTTTTATATATTTTTAAAGATATGAAATATTAACTGCCATACTACCATTGAGCACGACTGGAGCAGTAAACAATAAGGGAATATTCATGACAGGATGTAATATACAAGTATATATAAAGAATTCACTCAAAAGTTTCATGATAAGTAGATTTTATAGGGAAGGCTTAGGATGATGCAGGTAGTTATTAGTAAGAAGTATAACAGTTAGTCAGGGATAGTACAGGAACATATCCAGTGTGACTTGAGATGAAGCTTGAGTTTCTTTTTAAAAAAGTATATGACAGCAGAGAGTTGTGAGTTCAGTGGGTAGTAGATTCCATAGCTTACCAATGGTATTAGAGAAAAGGGAGTCACCTGCTAAATTGTTGGATCTGCAAATGTTAAACAGTAGTTTGTTAGAAGAGCCTAAGTTTTTAGGATTATGGTAGGGGGTAAGTAGGTTTGAGAGTATAGGAGTATTGGTGGATTGATACAGGGTTTTGTGGGCAATAGTAAGCTGTGAAAAGTGTAGATGGTGTAGAAACTCTAACCAATCAAGTTGTTTAAGATTAAGACAGTGATGAGTTCTGAAAGGAGAGGCAGTAGCAAATCTGGTAATATTGTTATAGGATACTGTCAGTTTGTTAATGTTGGTTTTAGAAAGATTTGTATAAATGGGTGAAGCATAGAGTAGAGTAGAGATGAGATGAGTTCTGGCTATAGCAGTCCTGGCTGCTGGTATAATAAAGGGTTTGATTCTATAGAGGATCCAAGTTACTTGTTGACTGTTTTTATTGTACTATTAATATGCGTGTCATAGTTGAGATTATTATCTATAGTTATTCCTAGAGCTTGGTAGTTAGGTCTGGAGAGATAACAGTACCATTGTTAGATGTAAGTGTAAAATGTGCGGGGGTGGACTTACGGGTTGGTGAGAAGAGTAGCAGTTTAGTTTTCTTTGGGTTTAGGAGGAGGCAGCGGTTTGTAAACCATTGTTCAACAGTATTAAATGCATTCTGGGTAAGGGTCTGCAGTTCAGTTTGAGAAGTGGCTGAGCAGATAATAGTGGAGTCATCTGCATACTGGATGCAGGTAGTATATGGAATTGCTGACTGAAGGTCATTAATATAGATGGAAAATAGGAGTGGACCTAATATGGAGCCTTGAGGGACACCAAGGGAGATAGGTAGGAGATTAGAAAGATTATTGTGCCAGAGTACCGCTTGTTCTCTGTTTTCAAGGTAAGATTTGAACCAGTTAATGGTTAAGGGGTCAAGTGATAGAGATATCATTATATGTAAGAGCAGTTGGTGATTAACCATGTTGAAAGCTTTGGATAAATCAATGAATACTGCAGAGGATAGAATGCCTTTGTTACGATTCTTGTTAATACAATCTGTAAATGATAGCAGGGCAGTGGTGGTACTATGGTTGAAACCATGTTGACAGTTGTCAAGTATGTTATTTTGGAGAAGGTGGTTAAGAAGTTGCTTCTGGATACACTTTTCCATAATTTTTGCCAGAGGAGATAGCAAAGCTATAGGACGAAAGTTAGAGAAATCATTAGAGTTCCCACCTTTGTGTAGTGGAATAATGTAAGAAATTTTCCAGATGGATGGGATATTTCCTTCACTTATGGTTCTGTTGATAAGAATGGATATAAGGTAGGCAATGGATTTAGCTCCTATTTGAAGGTATTCTGCTGGGAGTTGGTCAGCTGAAGGGGTGGTAGGTTTTAGTTTTAGTAGAAGAGAGCATATACTAGAAGTAGACACTGGTTGTAATTGAAAAGCTGGAAGAGGATTTAAAGATGAGTTTGGCAGATTTGAGGTGTCTGGCGATAGATAGCTAGCAAGAGATTGGATGGCATTGGTAAAGAAAGAATTAAAGGAGTTAGCAGTGTGAATAGGATTATCGGGGTTGGAGCCTAGAGGGTTAGGGGTGATAGATTGTCCTGGGTGAAGAAGTTTGTTAATGCTGTTCCAAAACTTTTGATGTTTCTTTTGATAGGTTTGCTGTATTTGGAGGTAGAAGTTCTTTTTATCTAGCACAATGGCTTTTTTAGTATGATATCTTAGTTGTCTAAATGTTAGGTGATCCGATGGGTTTTTAGTAGAACGCCATTTTATCCAGGATTTGTTTCTCAGACGGATTTTTTGCCTAGTAGTATTAGAGAGCCAGAGTGCTGGTTTAGCTTTGCATCTAATAGAGCGTAATGGGGCATGGTGGTTCAGGATGGTTAAGAATGTGGTATTAAAATAGGCTACAGCTTCATGAAGTGGAAGATACTTTACTGGTGACCAATTACATTGTTTAAGTTCTGTCTGGAATAGTTCAGGGTTATATTGCTTTTTGTAGCGTACAGTTCTGGCAATGTTGGGATGAGTGAGGTTGGTTTTAGATCTAATAAAATAGGTTAGGGAGTGGTCACTTAGATCATCTGGGAGGGTCCCTACTTTGTAGGTATGTGGAGGATTATTAGTAAGTATCCAGTCCAAGGTACTTTCTTTGTTGTTAGGTTTGTGAGTTCTGGTAGAGGAGTTAATAGTTTGTGAAAAGCCGTATAAGTTAACATGGGTGGAAGGGTGTATATTATTACAGGACTGCCAATCAATATTAAAGTCTCCTAAAATTATGGTTTCTTGTGGGAGATTGATAGAAAGCCAATTTAGGATATTTTCAAGGGTATTAATATTGTTTCCTGGAGGCGGGTATAAACAGATGACATTTATAGCTTTACAAGAGTTGACCTGAAGTTTAGTGATAAGTATTTCAGCTCGGTTGTCTAAAGGTGGGTCAAGGTCTATGGTGCTGATTTGTAGTTCTGTTTTGTAGAGGATTGCGACCCCTCCTCCCTTTTTGGTAGTATGGTCTTTTCTAATGATATTATAACCAGGTGGGGTTACTTCATTATCTTTAATTGCGGGTTTAAGCCAAGTTTCAGATAAGCATAGGATATCAAATTGGTGGACATCTAGGAGGGCATGGAGGTGTGGGATTTTATTATTAATGCTGCGTATATTAAGATGTGCTATGAGGAGAGAGTTAGCAGGCTTGGAAGGGGTTATGGGGCTACTAGTGATTATAGTACATTTTTCAGAGGTAGAGGTATGGTTAGGACCAGGGTTTGGATGTATGTCTCCATCTAGTAGGGAGTGAAGGTATATGATGTGTTTAGGGTAAAGTGGCTTGCAAGAATAGTCAAGTAAGTACCATCATAGGATGAATGAACTACTCAACACTGAAGCATATGTACACAGTTCCCGTAGTGAGGTAAATAGAGCCTATAGTATCATTAGAAACTGCATTGAGGACTTGTTAATCGATGGCCTGATAGATCAAAAGACATACAACTACCTGGTAATGTCATTTCCTAGATATCCGTGTATTTCTGGCATCCCCAAAATACACAAGAGTATTGAGAATCCACCATTAAGACCTTTGATGGACAGTAGGGGATCCCCCACTTACTCTTGTGCTAAAGTGTTGGATGCCATTTTACAAAAATATTTGGCCAAGGATACTCAAATTTGTAAAGATTCTTGGACCTTTTTGAAGAACATTGACACCTTGTCTTTTGACAAGAGCTACAACTTCCTCACAATTGATGTAAAAGACCTTTACACTAGTATTCCCCATGAGGTAGCATTAGAATGGGTAGGACTCATGCTTAAGACACATAAAGCTCCTACCAGGGAAATTGATTGAGTATCTGTTCTTTTGGATGTAGTACTAGCAAATAATTACTTTTTCCACTGCAATGAATTATTTTTGCAAAAAAATAGGTGTTGCTATGGGCTCACCCTGCAGGGGAAGTGTAGCAAACTTGGTAATGGCTTATTGGGAATCGGAATTTGTCTTTAAAGGCAATGTGTTTTTCGAGTCCTTTTTATTCTATACAAGGTTTCTGGATGACATTTTTATTTTATTTAAAGGCAGTGAGAGTGACAGTCACCAAGTTATCGAATACTTCAATCACACCACTAAGTTCCTGCAATTTACTTACACGTTCCATTGTGATTTTATTGATTATCTTAATATCCATCTAAGTAAAAATTACAACTTAAATGTGTTTGCTGCAAACATATTTAGAAAATCTACATATTCTAACACTTTCCTCCACTATACCAGCTGTCACCCTCACCACCAGAAGAAATCTGTTGTGAAGGGGCAGCTGGTAAGAGCTTCCAGAATGGTCAGCCTGGATGAGGATTTCATAAAGGAATGTGCCTATATACGGGAAATGTTTATACATAGAGGTTACCCAGTAACTTTCCTTGACCCGATAGTTCAGGAGGTAATGGATAAAAGACACAATAATGTGTACTTACCACTTCTGAGGATTAACACTGAAAATCTTATTGACGATAATGTTGCCAATCTGGCTGAAAAGAACCAGTGTGACCAGATAGTGAGTAATTTACTTAATAGTGGCCAATTTAATAATGGTATATCTACTGTTAAATTTATCACCACCTTCAGTATAACAAGCACCTTGTGTTCATCTATATTGAAGAAAAATTGGGACTTGTTTAAAATACAACCAGAATTATATGAAAAATTAGGGGGCCATCCTATGATAGTTTACAGGAAAGGGTTTAACATCAAAACCCTGTTAGAAAAGCATGACATACCTACAGTGAGATGTCCTGGCATGTATAAATGTCAGTACTGTAACTATTGTAAACACGTCCAGGAGGGCAATTCTTTTAGCCTGAATGGACAAAAATTTAAGTTAAGGAACAAATTTGACTGTAACACTACCTACATTACCTATTTATCCAGGTGTACATCCTGTCTAGCATTTTATATCGGTAAAACCGAAGAAGACTATGTGAAAGGATGTACGAACACCTGTATGCTATTAGAAAGGGGAAACTGAGAACGCACTTGCTAAACACACGGCGGCCTACCCAGACCATGGTTTTAGATTTATGGTAATTGACCATGTAAAAATCGACCCGAGAGGGGGTCCTAGAAATTTGAAACTGGAGGAATTGGAACTGAAATGGCAGGTGAAATTGAATGCATATAGCTTCCCAGGACTAAATGAGTCTTGTTCAATAGGAAGTCTATTAAAATTTAATAGTTTGAAGAGATGAAGGTTTTGTTACTTCATATTCTTTATAGTTATATGTTTTTGGGTATAACTTTATGAATTTTTGTTATTTTTAATTAACGTTATTACAAATTTATAAATTTATTAATTATGATATTCATGACATTAGGTATGTCTTTATATGTGGTATTTAGGAACCACATATACTTTTTAAGTATTTTATACTATGGTATACCATACATATAATTATTTTATGTCCCTATGGGAAGCTGAGAGTACTTTTAACATGTTGGATCGGACATTTGGAATTTAAATATTGTGTTCATAGTATGGACAACACTAAAACAACAAAAATATATATAAAAAAATATGGAAATACACAATATATATGTTTTGAAAATGTTAGTTTTCTTTTTAAATATACTATTACTATTACATATATTATTATATCTATTTACTTCTATATAATTACAATTATACTAAATGTAAACATATACACATTTTTTAAATTACTTTTTATAAATTGTGTTTAATTATGAACACGTTTTATGTAATTTAGAACAACTTTGGGGTCTTTGACGCTTTAACCTCATATACAATGACTTGTGTAAGCTTCGAACCATGAACTAACAGTATAATACAGCTAGGGTTATAAACTGTTGAAATTTCACTATTATTGCATGCTAAAACAACTTATTTAAATGTTGTAACATTATTATACTGACTTTGTATTAATAAGTCGATTTGACTTATGCATTTGTGCTGTTTATATGTTTATAGGGATTTGATGTTTGCCATCACTTACGGTCATTGGGGCTTTAAAAGGTTTTTTAAAACCCCCATTATTTTAAATTGTATTAATTGAATTAACTGTATGATGTAAATGGATGTTTAGCCTTTTTAACGGTTATGTTGCCAATGGTTTTTTGTTTCTGAAGAAGTCAGATCATATGTGCTGACGAAAAGCGCTTTAAATAAATTTTCTCCTTTGACTGCCTTCTGTCATTCACAGCTTGTTTTTTGGTTTCTACGTTTGGTTTTGGGTTCTATTTTACAAGAATAGTCAAGTAGTTTTTTATTATTGTGATTGGTATATTTAATGAGTGCTAGTCTGTAATATTTGGGAAGTGTGTAGTTGGGTGTGGATATAATGTTTAGGAAATTTGGAGTAGTGGCTAGTGGTAATGTAGAAGTATGTTTAGAGGGAAAGGGAAGGGAGGAGTAAACTGGATGTTCATAAGAGGTTAGGAGATAGAAAGGTAAAAGAGAAGGAAGGAGTGGAAGTAGGAGAAGTAGTTGAATTAAGTATTGGGTAGGAGATTTTGACATTATGGAATTAATAGATGGGAGTTGAATGAAGGGTGGGGTTTTTAGGCAGGTGTTGAGGTGTATATGGCGGAGGAAGTAAATAACAGAGGTAATGGGAGGTAGGTGTTACTAATTGTATTGTGTTAAGGGAGGTAGGGTGTGATAATAATGTGAACGGTGTGATTGGTGTAGTGTTTGAGGGGGTGTGGTGTAGGAGGAATAAGTGTTGGAGCACTGGGGTTGGGTGGGAATTGGGGGCAGGGTAGGGGAGCGGAGTGAGCCCGCAGGGCGAGCGGAGCAGGTTGAAACAAGGAGTCCTCTGTCAGGAAAGACAATCAGTGAAATAGAGAGGCTACAGGTGAGTGTAAAGGTGGGAAGTGTAGTAGGGAGATGAGAGGCTTAGCAGTGGGAGATTTAGGATGATTAGAGGGGAAAGTAGTGATATGAGATACTTTAGGGCACAGTAGAATGGGAAGAGACGGAGCTAAAGAGAGCTGGGAACTTAGTAAGGGTAGCTTAGTACGAGAAAAGCTAAAGTAAAGAACAGAAGGCGTAGATAGTGAGATGTGAAAGAATAGGGTAAAGATATTTGGCAGACAGCAAATATAGAGGCGCCACCTGGAGGGCAGTCACCTTATTACAGAAAAATGCAACACCTACGGTAATGTCAGGCTGAGGAAGATATGAAGGTGTAGGAAAGGACGGAGTAAAGATAAAAGCAAGTCTGGATAAAGTACTGGGAAGTAGAGTATAAGATAAGATAGAAGTGAGGGTAAAATAAAAAGCTATGGGGGGTGTTTTGGCTGCTGGCTAACCTGACTTGGGAAACTTGCCTAACCTGGCAGTATAGTTATA
>NC_056740.1:184285013-184287513 GCF_019279795.1 Protopterus annectens
TAAACATCAAACTTTACCTCCGTTTAGACCAATTGTGGCAAGTGAGGGTTGGCTCACTGAGCCAGTTTCAGTATATTTAGATCAAAAACTCAAGTTAGTTTTATCCCACTTTGACTATGTCTTAAAGGACACAGGACAGTTTCTAGGTGACCTCCATAAATTTACCACTTAACAAAATAATTTAGAAGCTGTACGACTAGTCACCATGGACGTCGTATCGCTATTTACTTGCATACCTAACGATGTTGGTATCTCTATGGTTAAGAAACTATTATGTGAATTTATGTCCATAATAGAAGCTGACTTGATTTGTCTCCTGTTAGAGACTGTTCTACATACTAACATTTTTATTTTCCTGGACAAGTTATATAGGCAATTAACTGGCGTGGCTATGGGCACCAGCTGCGCCGATTCCTACGCCAATTTGGTTTTGGTAGCCTGGGAGAAAGAGGTCATGTTGACTTGTGCCAATATTGTCTTTTACAGACATTTTGTAGATGACCTCTTTCTCCTTTGGTCTGGCACTGATGACTCTTTAGAGTCCTTCTTGAACCATTTGAACACTCTTGATGGCTTTCTACGTTTTACTATGGAACATTCTGTTTGTTCCATTAACTACCTAGACGTTACTGTTTATAGAGAAGCTGATACTTTTAACACAACAGTATATAGAAAATCATGTTATAGAGCTTCTTATCTTTCCACAAGTAGCATGCACCACCCCAAAACTTTTGAGAACATCATTAAGGGTCAAGCCCTCAGAGTCTCCCGCCTTTGTTCTAATGAGAACACGTTTAAGCTTGAATTGCAAAAGTTGAAAGAGAATTTCTCTACCAGGGGGTATTGTATGAATGATCTAAATTTCATCTGTAAAGATGTGGTGAGAAAAAGGTCAACCAAGGGTAAACCTTATTTTTCTCATCAGAGGGACTCTGACTCTGTAGCCTCAACACAGAGTTCTAGGCTCCCTTTCGTTCTGCCTTATGGCAAGAATATTTCAACTGTTGAAGCAGCCATTATGAACAACTGGAATATTATCACAGCTGACAGTGAAACTAAGGACATTGTTGGTAACTGTCCCAGATATACTTATACCAATCTTAAGAATCTTAAACAGCAACTCTGTTTCCCCAAGCTTAATTTGACTAGGGACAGATTTAGTTCCACTATCAACTTTGGAACAAAGAAATGTGGGTCCTGTGCTCAATGTTCACACATTGACACTTCAAGATTTTTTAGGAACCCTAATGACGGGAAACTATGGGAATTAAGATGCCAATCCAATTGCAATACAAGGAATTTAGTATATGTTGCATACTGTAAGGTATGCTACATGTTTTATGTTGGCAAGACCAACAGATCTTTCCGTGAAAGGATCAGGGACCATTTTTACTGTTTTACTAGAAAGGAAATGCATAGTGCTATAGCTAAACATATGTTAAGCCATGGTCAAGAACACACATTTTTATTTCAGGTCTTACATGTTCATTCTCCTTCCTTGAGAGGTGGGGACTTAGTTACCATCACAGAAGAATCAGAGACTAAATGGATCTTACGCTTGGGAGCCCATTGGGGTAGAGGGTTAAATGAGACCGTGCCTTTAAAGCCCATCCTAAAATCCAGACCGTTGAGATAAATTTAACTTATTTTGTTATTGGTCTTATTGCTTTAGTTAGCAATTATATTGTATGTATATTTTAAGTATCTATTTTGATATGATCCTTGTTGGGTTTAGCTGTTGTATGTAGTTTCTTGTTGGATTTTTAATGCGATATGATGAATGAGCTGATTTTCTTCATATATATATATTTATACATATATTTTACTATTTTGTATATGCCATGATATATATTTTGGCATCTACATTGTGCGTTGTCTATTTTAATTAAATTTAATTTAATATATTTTACATAACATGCCTTCGGAGATGTATACATACATATACGGTTAGACTGTTCATTTGCTGACTTAGGTCTAGCAAATTGCATTTATGCAGTTCATTGTATATCAGGCAATTGTCATAGCGTATTTTGTCATTCAATACGCGATTGGTTTAACATATTTATATGCTATGCATGTTTTAGAAGCTGAGTTTTAAACTAGGCTGCAATGAAAATTCGTATATATTTAGATTCATTTTTGATGCATGTTTAGTTAGATTTTATACTGTTAGTGATTAGATTTCGTTTTATTTATTTAGGAAGGGACACATTTATATTTTCTATATAAAATTAAAACGGAACTGATGTATTGTGTTACGTCTGATGAAGCGGAATACCGCGAAAGCGCTTACGTTCTTGCATTAAAGCTGTGTTCATCTCTACAAGATATCGTTTTTGACTTTGGGAAACAGTGGTTTTTTATACTTTATATTACATCTACGACTTGAAATTTTGTCATTTCGTTGTTTCACTGGGACAGCACATTATCCTTCCATTTTTGGGTTCTGTTTTTTGATACAACTTGTTCTTGGGTTTGGTATTTTTCGTGTCTATATATA
>NC_056740.1:184290013-184335013 GCF_019279795.1 Protopterus annectens
TTAAAGTGCTACTCTCAATAAATTCAATGACTAAACAGTAAATGTATCAAATAATCTATTACATACTTTAAAGTACCATTTTCAATTAATTCCAGAACTAGATAATAAATATATTCAGATACATGTATACAGACTCAAAAAACTTTTCATCTATTAATTTTCCTACTTTTTAATAAAGGTTTTATTGAGGCTCGTTCATTGAGTCCTTTGCCTACAATGATTCAGTTCACTTCCTTACTCTCTGTGTAATTCTTAATATTTCCTTCTCTGATGCTCAGTTTAATGACTTCATTAACTCTAAACTTAAACTTCTAATGTAGTATATATGGCAAGGTGACACAACAACAAGGGGAATGTGTACAGGAATGATTATTACAACAACCATCATACCACGAGGGGGATGTAGATGTGTCTAGTTCTTCATTGGACTTGTCTAATTTTCAGACAGGTATTGTCAACATCACTTCTTTTTTTAATTTCACCATCTACATTTTTTCTTCTTTGATTGTTGGGCCAGAACATCACAAATTGTTGTTAAAAGGTTTTAACTTTATTCCTGCTTCTAAGGCCCATGCTGAAGACATGTTGTTGGACCTAAGATTGTTCTGTAGGAAAATGGACTTTAGTGTGATGTTTATGGAAATATGCAACCTACTACGATTAGGAATGAATTTAAATGTAGTAGTACTTTTATCCCACAACACCCCCTTATTAAGGTTTTTAAAAGACAATGTGAACGTGACAATAGAAAAGTTTTGAATACAAATACAGCTAGATATTTTAATTTATCAGCAAATGAAGTTCACTTGTTGAATAAATTAAAACAAAACACTAATTTATGTTACATGAAACCAGACAAGGGGGTGGTGTGGTTATAATGGAACTGCATGATTACTGTGGGCGGATGCTGAGGTTGCTTAATGATGAGGTTTACAACCAAGTGTCTTTGAATGAAATTAATCTTGCTTATAGGTCTGTTAAAGTGGTTCATGATGAATTGCTGCTTTTTGATACCATTTCCAGACCGTTGTATGAATTTTTGTATGTTGACAAACCGGTTATTTCAAAGATTTTAGGCATACCCAAAATCCATTCTAACAAACTAGACCCACCCCTCCGCCAAATTGTGGCATCCAGAGGGTCTATTACCGAATCCCTGGCAAAATATATTGACACTAAATTGAAATTTTTGTTCAAGTCCAGTATACACATACTTAAGGACTCATGGGATCTGTTAAACAAATTAAAGATGGTTATTTTTCCCCAAGAGGCGCTATTAGTTACATGTGATGTATACAGTTTATATACTGTTATACCACAGGAACTGGGTCTTGAATGGTTTAAGAATATTTTATCCCATAGTGGATTTAGTACAGCTGATCAAGAAATGTTGGTTTCTTTTATGGATTTGGTGTTGAATAACAATTTTTTATACTTTGAGGGAGAATATTACAAACAATGCAAGAGGGTGGCCATGGGTGCTTCCTGTGCCCCCCTCTTTGCCAACACTGTTATGTTATGGTGGGAAATGCATTTATTGTTTAGTTCAGCATTTTTTAAGTTTTGTTTGATTTATTATAGATACCTGAACGGTTTGTTTTTTATCTGGACAGGGACACAAGATGATTTGGAGAAATGTATTAGCTTCATGCAGGGAATACTGATTTTCTTATGTGGCAGACAAAGCTAGTATTAACTATTTGGACATCAATTTTTCTAAACAAAGTGATGGCACTTTAACAACTAGAATATATAGGAAGCAAACATTTTCTAATGCTTATTTATATTTTACTAGTTGCCATCCTATGCATGGACATTGTGAGAAGCCAATTGATCCGGATTTCTAGAATGACATCTGATAATGGGGATTGCCTGAGAGAATTTAATTTTGTGAAGGACATGTTTAAGGAGAGGGGGTATCCACCTGACCTCTTGGACTCCACAGGCAATGAAATTTGGATGGGTAGGCAAAACAAATATGCTCCCATTATCAAGTTTGACTTGGCCATCAAGTTAATTTACAAAGTTTGTATACTACTAGGGAAATTGAACCATTTAAGGTCAACAATATGGTTATGCATGATGCGGTAGAAGCTAGATGTTTTGAAAAAACTATTTCTAACAACTGGAATGTATTACAAGCTGGTAGTGACATTTGTCACTTATTTATTTCCAGACCGACTTTTACTTATAGAAACAGAAGTAATTTTAAGGCGATATTGGAACATACTGAGTGCACATATGGGGTTCCCCACTACAAGAAAATGCGAACATTGTACATATTGTACATATATTAATGTTAACAAAAATGGCGAGGTGCTCAGTATGATCAAAACATGGAATGTGGGTACATTTGTAAACTGCAACACAAAAATAATTATTTATTTAGCTACCTGTTGCTCATGCAATGCATTTTATATTGGTAAAACTAATAAATCCCTTAAATAAAGGATTTATCAACATATTTATACTATTAGAATAAGGGATAATAAAAGTGCACTTGCTCAACATTCATTATATTGTTTAAACTTTAATGAGTTTGTGTTTTTAATTTTGGAACAGCAGGTTTTGAATGATACTGGCGGAGATTGGGAAAATGAATTGCTGCATATCCACCAGGGTTAAATGACAATATTTCTACTTCTAGTAAAATAAGAGAAGGCTTTGGAAATGTAATTGTTTTTAACCATTTTTAACTATTTTTAACTATTTTCAAATTATCTTAATTCTTCATATGTATTTATTGTAAGCATGTCTCTTTAAATGCATTGGTTGTTTTTGAGGGGCGTGTTTCTTTGAATGTTTTTAAGTAGAACTTTGAGTTTAATATGGGTGGTTCTGAAGATGTCTGACTTGACAGATGAAAGCACTTAACCATTCTCTGTTTTAATTGGATTTATTAAAACGCTGTTTTGTGGTTTCCTTCTGGACTGACTTGGTTTTCTTTGGACACATGCATACTTGCAATTTCAATAAAGTACTGTTTTCTAAACTTAATATATATCCAAACTATGTTGGGGGCGTTACTATATATTTTAACTCCAGGGTCGTACTACAGTAGGGAAAAGGCCATATATAACTTTCAGAGAAATGTGTTTCAGTGAATTGTGTTTTCAGTGAATTGTGCACAGTCATTTGACTTTCAGTGAAATGTGCTTTCAGTGAATAGTCCTAGACCCATATATATATATATATATATATATATATATATATATATATATATATACATATATATATATATATATATATATATATATATATATATATATATATAGACATATATATATATATATATATATATATATATATATATATATATATATATATATATATATATATATATATATATATATATATATATATATATATATATATATATATATATATATATATATATATATATATATATATATATATATATAGACATATATATATATATATATATATATATATATATATATATATATGTATATATAGACACACACACACACACACACACACACATATATATATATATATATATATATATATATATATAAAGAGAGAGAGAGGTTCATAGGTATACACTAGGCTAACCACCACAGGTGCCTTTACAAGCCTATTCATTCACCCCAACTGTATTCCACAGGTTATTTTACCTTAGAGGTTATTTTAAGGGGTGTATATTAGTTAGGGCATGATACCTGCTGCCTCTGTCATTCAAAAACATAGGTGACAGACCAAGGGTGAATTTCTGAGATCCCATCCACTGGTCCAGGTTACACCTGAATAGGGTTAGTGAAGGGCTGTGCTTCATATTGATAGGAAACCTATTCCACAAAATGAGAATTCTCTGAGATGCTTACATGTTCCTCCAACATGTCCTACTTAAATCACAAGCAAAGTTTAAATCCTTGGCTCTAGTAGTTCTCATGCTGTTTATTTTGTGGATATGCAAAAGATCCATCAGGAAGAGTCTGAAGGATACCTTGTATGCCAGGTAT
This sequence comes from Protopterus annectens, assembly GCF_019279795.1. Lineage (NCBI taxonomy): Eukaryota > Metazoa > Chordata > Ceratodontiformes > Protopteridae > Protopterus > Protopterus annectens. The sequence continues at coordinate 184,293,997 of NC_056740.1, forward strand.
AAATTGCTGCTGAGCAGTCTTTGAGGCTTTTCAGGTGACCTGCACAGGGCAATGCGTTTATGCCATGTATTCTTTTGTGAAGAACCTCTGTGGATGTTACATTTGTTGCATGTGCCTGGTCAGGCACATACTGAAGGACGTATTAAACTTAGTGATGGGTCTGATAAGGGTTGATTATAGTGGTACAGTGACTTCTCTGGATATAGACGCAATGCCTTTACTTAAAAGCTGAGTGACACAGAATGATATTCTTACTACCTTAAGACACGTTATTTGAAAGCAAGCTTACTATTTACATGAATGTCTAAATCCCAGACTACTGTGTCTACTTTTAGGGGTGTTTTATCGATGAGTTATTTTCCTGGTGTGGCTGACTTCCCAAAAGGTGCTATTATGCATTTCTTGGCACTGAGTTTTAAGCTGTGGCTTTGGTACCAGTAATTTGTCTGTGTTAGACCTTCCTGTAAAATGTTAGCATCATGGGAGCAGGATTCTACAACTGCTCCTACCTTGCAATCATCTGAAAACCTTGCAAGCTAGAGACCCTTAACATTGGCCTTGACTTCTGAAAAATACAATAGAGGAGTAGAATCAGCACAGAGCCCTGGGGAACTCCACTGGCGACTGGCCTCTTTTTAGAGGTGGTCACTCCAATCCTAACCTCCTGGCTCCTATTTGTGAGATTTTGACAGGTTATTACTTAATAAACGCTACCTTGCATTACAGTAGTTCCTAACTGTGACAGGCTTTACTAGGGTTACACAGCTGATTTTTATTTCAACGCTGACTGTTTTGTGGTCTAACCTTACCAGACAGGACATGTCGGGGGGGGCAGCATGTTTGTGCGTACCAGGTCCAATGCATTCGTACTTCTGGTTTATCTCGCCCAAGGAGTTTATGTTTACAAAGTCTAGGAATCTCTGCACCTGCAAACTTGGAGTAATGTAGGATTCCCAGTTTATAGAGGGATAATTAAAATACTTCATAAGTATGGTATTTGGTTGAATGGTGAATGTCTCCAGTAGGTCTAAGTATGAGCTATGAGTTTCCTGGGACATACCAGGTGACCTGTAGCTTGCTAGGATATGGTATGGGACTTTACCCATGATAATCCAGTCTATCATCCTATTTAAACAACCTAGAGGTATGCTTGATACTGATGTAGATTGAGACACCTTCACCTTTAGTCCCTGCCTCTGCAGTTGCTGGTGTAGATGTGTGGAAGGCATCGAAGCCTTGCACTGCAGTGTGTCTGTGTGTGGTCCTCAAGTAGTTCATCAACTACACGACTTGTTGATGTGTGAGCTGGCTTTGTTTAGCAAATGCAGAAATTACAGAGCATTGTTGTAGTCAAAGTGGGTTTTAGTCAATGATATATTATGCTTGAAGCTGTATGACCATGGACTGCTTTGTTCTATTTTGAATTTTGAGGTATATGTGTAGATGCCTGTTTTTATTTTTATTGTGTGATGTTCATGGGCTCATAGGTGAATACAAGGCTAACTGCCCTGAAGGGCCATTTTAAGCCTAGCTAATAACGCTAGATCAGAATCAAACACTGTATCTTGTGCTTATGAGGTGAAGACCTTAACCATTATGCCAAACCCTCCCCAAAATATCAACTTATTCCCTGTCAGGGAATCAAACTCTGGTCTCCTGAAAGAGGTGAGGATACTCACCAATATACTAAAAAGGAAGACTAGTCGATAACTTGTTTTGGCCTATTCTGAGTATTACTGGTATTCTGATACAATGTAGCGTTATAAGTGTGTTGTGTTCATGTGTTTTGCACATTTAGGGTTACTGCATATTTTATGTGTGCAATAGAGTGTATTTCATTTGTGTGTGGTCAGATGCATGTCACTGATTTTTTTCAGCTGTTTCTGAACCAGTAAGTGTGTATGATGTTTGATAACACTGGTAATATACTGCATATATTATATGTCTATGTGAGTGTGTGAATATGTGTGCATATATACATACACACACACACATATACATATATATATATATATATATATATATATATATATATATATGGGTGTTATTTGCTTTATCGAAATTATGTTTCACCAAACTTCAAATAAGCGAGATCAGTTTGTCGAAAGTCCACTATTACAAAACCTGACTATGCCAAACTGTAAAATACCGAATAAACAGCTATTTCAAAAATGCAAACTCAAAAACACATATTCTCTAATATTTTTGCAGGGGGCAAGTCCCCTGTGCTCCCCACACCCGTTGCAAAGTATATATAACTACTTTGAGAACACACTACAGTGACAACAAGGGTAGATTTTCCAATTTTTACTGTAGTGCGGTCTTCATTTAAAAGCTACGAGGGCTGTAAAAATAATTTTCCATATACTGAATATTGCTAAACCTACTATCATATTTTATTTTATTTATTTTTATTTTACATTTGTTGACCGGGATAGTCCGACTGGATACATGTCCATTTTCAGCAGAGTCCCGGGGAGAAAAGCTCCAACAAGGTTAATCAAGGTACATAAAGACATATCACATTGTATTCAAAGTGAGCAGGTAATAACAATATTAGGTACAAATGGTAACATTGCATTACATTCAGGTTTATTCACACTTAGTTGAGTAACACAGAAAATGCCTACTTATAGGAAAAACTCATGTGAATGTTAGTCAGGGTTTGTACATGGACAAAGCCAGTGTGATTTAAGGTGGATTTTTAGTTCTTTTTTGAATAGCGCTAGTGATTGTAAGGAGGTAAGCTTCTGGGGAAGAGAATTCCATACTTTGCCAATAATATTAGAGTAGAGTGAATCGCCACCTAGGTTATGGGACTTGCAAGTTTGTATTAAGAGTTTGTTAGATGAGCGAAGAGAGCTTAGGTTGGAGTAAGGGATTAGGATGTTATTAAGTGCAGGGTGTTATCTGGATGTTTCAGGATTTTAAAGGCTTCAATGAGTTGGTATTTCAGTAATAGATTAGGAGTTCTGGCCAGTCAAGTTTTTCAGGCTGATGCAATGATGTGTTCTGTAAGGTAGGGCAGTGATGAATCTAGCAATGTGATTATAAGAGGTGGAAAGACGATTGAGGTCAGACTTGTTGAGGTTTGTAAGGATTGGGGAGGCGTATAGTAGGGTGTATAGGAGGTGAGAGCGGGCAGTAGCTAACCTAGCGGCTGGAGTTAGGAAGGTTTTTAACCTATATAAAGAACCAAGTTTTTTGTTAACCATTTTAATAGTTTGGTTGATGTGGGTGTCAAACCGTAGTTTATTGTCGATAATTACTCCTAATAGTTTAGCGTTGGTAGTAGGAGAAATAATGGTACCATTGTTAGATTGTATGGTAAAGTGTGTGAAAGGTGTAGGGTTGGATGGGTGGAAAAGGAGAAGTTGGGTTTTTTTTGGGTTTAAGATGAGTTGATGGTTAGTTAGCCAATTTTCAACTTTGGTAAAGCAGTGTTGGGTGGTTATTAGAAGGTTGTCAAGGATAGGATTAGAACAGATGATAGTTGAGTCATCTGCATATTGAATACAGGTGGCTTCGGGGATAACTGTATGGAGGTCATTTATAAAAATTGAGAACAGAAGAGGACCTAGGATGGACCCCTGGGGTACGCCTATACTATTCGGTAATAGGCAGGAGAGTTTGTTCTGCCACATAACTGCCTGTTGTCTACCTACAAGGTAGGCCTGAAACCAGTTTAGGACTTGGGTGTCTAGATGTAAGGTTGATAAGGTTTTGAGAAGTAGCTGGTGGTTTACCATGTCGAAGGCTTTCGACATATCTAAAAAGAGAGCTGAGGAGATATTTTTGTTATTTCGGTTATGGTTAATTTTCTCTGTGAAAGAGAGGAGGGCAGTAGTCGTGCTATGGTTGGGTCTAAATCCATGCTGACAATCAGTTAGTAGCTTGTTTTGGGTGAGGTAGGACATGAGTTGGTTATGCACACACTTTTCCATGATTTTGGCAAGTGGTGATAGTATAGCAATTGGTCTATAGTTAGAGAGTTCGTGGATGTTCCTCCTTTATGAAGAGGAATGACGTAAGATATTTTCCAGATTGCTGGGATAGTAGACTCGGTAATGGTTCTATTAATTAATATTGAAATAGGGTACGCTATGACATCTGCAGCAATTTGCAGGTATTCTGCAGGTAGAAGGTCTGCTGAGAGGGTAGTTGGTTTTAGTTTTTCAAACAGGATCGGATGAAGGCAGTGGATATGGGTTGGAGGTTAAAGGATAGTGCAGAGTTAGGTGTCATATTGTTAGGTGTGGTAGAGGGGTAGGTAGTTGGTTAGCTAGTGACTGAATTGTTTCGGTGAAGAAGGTATTAAAGTTGTTAGCTATTTCTTCTTGGTTCTTATCAGATAGAGTTTCAGGGGTAGGAGTGGTGGGTTTTCCTGGTTGGAGAAGTTTGTTCAATCCTGCCCAGAATTTTTGAGGGTTCTTTTGGTTTTTGTTTTGTAGGTGGTGAAAGTAGTTTTTCTTATCTTGGGTGGTGGCCTTTTTGGTTTCATTCCTCATTTGCTGGAAGATGATCCTATCTAGTGGTAACTTGGTAGTACGCCATTTGTTCCATGCTTTGTCCCTATTAGTTATTTTGGTTTTGGATTCTGAGGTTAGCCAAGGTGCTATGTGAGTTTTAATTCTGGATACCCTTTTGGGGGCATGAGAGTCAAGTAGGGTAAGGAATGTTTGATTAAAATGTGAGACTGCCTCGTCTAGGGGAAGGGATTTCAATGTTGACCAGTTACAGTGTTTGAGTGCCATGTTAAAGTTTAGAGGATCAAATTTTTTTTTGTTTCTGACTGTTCTATAGACTGGTAAGCTAGCATTGGTTGGGTTATCTTTCCTAATGTAAGTAAGCAAATGATCACTAAGATCATTGGGGAGAGTCCCCGGGGTATATTTTTGGGGGTGTTCCTTGATGAGCACCCAATCAAGTATGCTTTCCTTTTGTTTATTATTACCTAGTCTGGTGGTAGTGGTTATAATCTGAGAGAAACCATGGAGATTTAAGGAAATAGGACTGGACTGTGCAGAGCATTTGTTCCAATCAATGTTAACATCTCCCAGGACTACTGTTTCTTGTGGGTAGTTGTTATCTATCCAATTTAAGATGGCTTCTAAAGTTTCAGTATTGTTCCCTGGGGGTATATAGGTAACAATTAGGTTTATGCTTTTTTGCTTGTTTAATTGTATTTTTAAAGCTAAAATTTCAGCATTTGCAACCTGTGGTGGTTGTTTGGGGTGAGTTAGGATGTTAAGCGTGCTTCTATATAGGACAGCTATCCCACCTCCTCTTTTCTTTAATCGGTCAGCTCTGAGTATGTTGAACCCAGGTGACATTATCTGATTGTCTTTGGTTGATGGTTTAAGCCAAGTTTCAGTTAGACACATGATGTCAGGTAAGTAGGTTGCAAGCATGGCATGTAAGTTGTGAACCTTGTTGTTCAGGCTTCTTATGTTTAAGTGACAAATGAGTAGAGAGTTAGCTGGTCTAAGGGAGATTGGATGTTGAGTGGGCTCTGTTGAACTGGTAGGGCCTGGGTTGGGATGGATATCTCCATCTTTGGTGATGTTTTTCCTTAGGTATTCTATTAATTTTAGAACTTTGGATAGTAATTTTAGACCTAGCTTTGTTTTGGTAGTTATATGGTGTTGCTTTTTTAGGTACAGATCACTCAGTTTAGTTGTTTTGGGGGTTGTATTATTGGGGAAGAATTGCCTATAGATGGTGGGGAGGGGGAACTTGTGCGATAATTTGGGTAGTGGAATCCTGATAGGGACAGGTGTTCATAACTTGTTAAGAGATAGGGTAATAAAATGAGTGGTGGGATAATTAGAATAATTATCCCTATTGGCTTGGGCATGGTGATGGTGTGATGGGGCGGGAGTTGGTAGGGAGGAAGTGTAGTGGGTGGGAGAGGAAGTAGGCGTGGCCAGGTGGCTATAAATCTAGAGGTAGTGGGGGCGGGTGGGATAAGGGGGCAGGGTGGGGAGCGGAGCGAGCCCGAGCGAAGCGAGGGCGAAGCGGAGCGGGGCAAACCCACTCTCGGATTTTGCAGACTACTGGTGAAGAGTCCAGATTTTTTATTTAGGAGGTTTTACAAGCCAGGGACTATTTGGGCACTGCTGACTTCAATTTAGGAGCAAAACTAGAGCCAGGTTAAAGGAATAATTATAGTTTTGGATGGTGGCTGCTGTGTTTGAACCCTTTAATTGGTCCGTAAATAGTGAATACAAGTTAAATAATATGTTAACAGTGTCTATTGACCTTGGGCTGAATTTGAGGTAGCGTTGGGGTTGAGGCTTTGTCCGTGCTTTCGCACCTGGTCTGGCGGTCCTATCTTGGACAGTGAGATTACTGCCAGTCAAGAAGAGTACTGGGCAGTACCTGAATAGGGGATATAATATGTTAGATTAGTACCGTTTCAATTGGTAATAGACAGGTAATATTACAAACAAAACCAGAATTCTGTTGGCCCCTGAATAGTTATACCTATTATGTTTAACATTAGATTTGAGAATGACTCTATAAAATAAGCACGTTCTGAACAATGAAAACTAGGTAGTAAATGTCGCCAGCTCTAGCAGAGATTGCAAAGAGACGTAACATGAGTTTGTTTTAGCCTAGGGAAAAACTCATTGCTGTTCAGAGCTAACTTTCAAAATAACTAGCTTCAACATAAACTCTCTTCGTAGTCACTGGTTTGGTATCTTAACAACACTACAACAGGTTCTTGACACATTTGAAACACGCTATAGTTCAGAGCGAAAATTACCAACCAAGCATTAAGTATTTTGCAGTCGCTAGTGGAGAACGCCTAAAACACGTGCAGTATCTTTGCATGTGGGTAGGTTTGGTAAGGTTTACAATCAATGGAAAGTAATTTTACAGCACTATGGGTTATTATTGCAGTCGCCAGTGCAGTATATATCAATAAACAACATCGACTATCATTGCAGTCGCTAGAACAGTATAGCAATGGAGAAACGCTATATTTCTATCCTCGTTGCACATACACAAAAACACATGCAGTAGCGTTGCTTGTAGGTAGGTTTAGTAATGTTTACAGGCAATACAAAGTAACTTTACAGCAGCCTAGTCTAACACAACAGTCGCTAGTGCAGTATATCAATAAACAAATGCTATAAAAGTGTTAGCTTTACAGTACCCTGTTTTTAGACGGCCAAGTGGGTCAGGAACACAGCAGCTATAGAGAAATGGCAGAAACTGGGGGGGGATATATAACTTTTGCTGATGTCAGAGGGAGGTGGGCAGTCCCAATCTCTGCAAACCCACTCTCGGATTTTGCAGACTACTGGTGAAGAGTCCAGATTTTTTATTTTGGAGGTTTTACAAGCCAGGGACTATTTGGGCACTGCTGACTTCAATTTAGGAGCAAAACTAGAGCCAGGTTAAAGGAATAATTATGGTTTTGGATGGTGGCTGCTGTGTTTGAACCCTTTAATTGGTCCGTAAATAGTGAATACAAGTTAAATAATATGTTAACAGTGTCTATTGACCTTGGGCTGAATTTGAGGTAGCGTTGGGGTTGAGGCTTTGTCCGTGCTTTCGCACCTGGTCTGGCGGTCCTATCTTGGACAGTGAGATTACTGCCAGTCAAGAAGAGTACTGGGCAGTACCTTGGGCTGAATTTGAGGTAGCGTTGGGGTTGAGGCTTTGTCCGTGCTTTCGCACCTGGTCTGGCGGTCCTATCTTGGACAGTGAGATTACTGCCAGTCAAGAAGAGTACTGGGCAGTACCCTGTTTTTAGACGGCCAAGTGGGTCAGGAACACAGCAGCTATCATATCCGCCCTGCCACAGAACTGGTACGGTGAACGAGAAGGTACAAAAACACTGTATAACTGTACTGCTCATACTACAAGAATCACATTAAGTATTTCACTTAAACAAACTATGGCATAGTCAGGTTTCGTAATAGTGGACTTTCGACAAACTGCTCTCACTTATTTGAAGTTCAGTGAAACATAATTTCGATAAAGCAAATGAGACCTACATATATATATATATATATATATATATATATATATATATATATATATATATATATATATATATATATATATGTATATATATATATATATATATATATATATATATATATATATATATATATATATATATATATATATATATATATATATATATATATATATATATATATATATATATATATATATACATACACGTGTGAGTGTATATATATACATATATATATATATATATATATATATATATATATATATATATACATACACACACATATATATATATATATATATATATATATATATATATATATATATATATATATATATGGATTCACTTCATAACATTGAAAACTCAAAACACTGAAAATGAGAAAACTTCATAATATAGAAGACCAAAACACTGAAAACTCGAAACACTGAAACTCAAAACACTGAAAACACATATCATACATTTACTGAGTTTTAACAACATAAATCATAGCACTTTCCACCAAGTGTAAGCAAGGGGGCAAGCCCCCCTGCACCCTCCATGAGGGGGGCTGCGCTCCCCAGATCCCCTGCTACTTAAATATATCAACTCCAAGACTGCACTTAGTGTAGTGAAGTGCAATCTTGGAGTTGATATTTATAAGTAGCAGGGGGTATGGGGGTGCAGGGGGGGCTTGCCCCCCTTCTTACACATGGTGGAAAGTGCTATGATTTATGTTGTTTAAACTCAGTATATGTATATGTATATGTGTTTTCAGTGTTTTGAGTTTCAGTGTTTTGAGTTGTCAAGATTTTGAAGTTTCAGTGTTCTGGTTTCAGTGTTTTGAGGTTTCAGTGTTATGAAGTGAATCCATATATATATATATATATATATATATATATATATATATATATATATATATATATATATATATATACATACACAAACACACACACACACACACACACACACACACATAATATGCTGGTTCCAATTATTTGGAAGAGCATAAGTGACCCAAAATGTGTAATGCCTATAGTATTGTCAGGATAAGTTTGCAGTCTATAAGAACTGCTATGTTGAGGTTGTTGTACAGTGACTAAGTAGAAATGCTTTTTCTTTTGTTAAAGTACATGTCTAAGGCAGTGAGAAACTTTTGCATTACAGCAGGTTTGCTGAATGAAGCAGCTATGGATGCATAAAAAGAGGGCTTAAAGAAATCCAGACAGGGGCAATTTCCATTTAGGAAAGTAGATATGGTGACCAGAGAAGTGGTATTGTCAGAGAGAAGCAAACACAGTGAAGGAAAACTTGTCAGGATAAATCAGGAATTGCTCCTGCCAGAAATAATCCAATCTGCCCGGTAAACAGAGACTGCTGTAGATCAGCAATTTAAGATTTGCTCAAGCCACAAAACTTTGCTTTTGTCTGGAGGAACTTGCCTTTATTTTCATTCATGTATGGTAAACTGTATTTTGATGACTAGTGTATCAGCTGTTTTAATATTCCATGCTGACAGTGCAGGGACTTCAGCAAAAGCAATTAATACCAAAGTCCTAAGACCACACCTGTTCCTCCAGGATGAGAGATATTTCTCCAAAGCAGTTCTGCAGTGTATGCTAGGATTTTTTCTTTCTTTTTATAGTACTTCTGAGTGAAAAACCCATTTGTCAAGATGACCATGTTAGAGCAGTTTCTTCAGAGTACAAGAAAGGGAATGACTGCTGTTGCTAAGTTAATGGATACCCCAAGGACAGTGCCACAGACCTCAAGGCATATTTTATTACTTCCAGCAGTATGCCAAACAGGAAGGATGGGACTGAGCTGACTGGGCCTAATTTAATCAACTCAGTTTACTGATGATCCACTGGCAGCATTCATGGACATGGAGGGAACTGATTATCAGGATTATAACAACATCAAAAAGTATTACTTACCAGGGCTGAAGCTACCTCAGAGGTACAGGCTCAAAAGATTCATAATGGATATTTTTCTCACATGATAAGGTCACAGTTGCATAACTTAAAGCATACTATTAGGCAATAATTAGACACAGAGGATTATCAAAATAACAATAACATGAAAGAAATGTAAGCAAACAACAAATTCAAAAGACCTTAGCTCACAGCTTGAAGAAAATGAGTGTGCCACACTGACCCTAATAACTTTAAAAGTTATGTTGTCCTAGTACAGAGGCAGTTATGCCATGAAACTATGTACAAACCTGAAAAATTCGGCCCTTTTGTAAAACCTTTTCTAGATTTTGATACAAAACATGAAGCAACAGCTGGAGACATAGTTTATTTTAAATATGGGGAACAAAGTCACACAACTAGATTTTGTACTCACGAAAGCAACACTATTACACATATGAAAACTGTAGCCTCTGAAGAAAACATGCTGTTAGTAATTATGCCTATAGACTATGATCAATTATCTGGTAGAATGCCTGAAACTGCTTTCTGTTGCTCTCCAAATTCCAAGCTAATTAAATTTAATGCCTTGAAAGCAAAAAAAAAAAAAGGAAAGGACTATCAGACTCGGATAACATGGTAACACTTACAAATAGGCAGCATGCATCTAGGAAAACATTACTAACAGAGCAGTAAGCATTCATGGTGATAATAAATAGTGTCCCATTACTCAGATAAAAATACTACCTATATTTGGGAAAGTAGTTCACCCTCTTGTATTTTTCCAATTTAACACAAGACATGATAACAGAAATATTTGCCATTTTACAGAGTTTTGGGGGCAATGAAAAGAAGATAAGAGAAAGTAAACCAGCAAGTGAGTAAATCTACAGATGTGTCTGCCTAACTCAGAGAAAGGTGAGGGGAAGCAACCACTAGATGTATTAATTAGAAAGTAAGAATTCACGAAAGATGAAGCCACAGTCTTGGAAAGGACTATAGGTACAATAATTTGGTTAAGGGTAAAAAGAGAGGAAGAAGCCATAGTAGGTTAAAGAAATATGTCATAATACATTCACAGTGGAGAAGCCTAAAAGAACAGAATACGCAAAAATGAAAGGACTCTCTCAAAAAATACCGCAGACTGAAACGGTTTCAAAGCAGGGTGTAGATTGACTAGCAGAACTCAAAACATGAGAATACTCTCTGAAAGTATCTGAAAGTATGTATTTTAAGGGAGTGAACTTAGTAAGCAGGGAAAATGCACTACTTATGCAGGATTTTAAACTTTCTGTCAAGATTAAACATAGAGCAGCACATAAGAAAAATACTAAGCAGCAGATGAGTGTTGAGAAGTGTGACAATAGGAGGTACTGCCAGCCATGCCAGGAGAAATATGGCAGTGGATATGTAACATATGCCAGCACTGCTAGCTGGAATTTTATAAATAATTATATATCATTTGTATATCAAACTGATTTGTACAGATGCTTGTACTAAAAATGTATTTGTGAGGTTTGCTTGTGCTGCAATGTATCGAGTATTTCCTGCTGGACAGAAAAAAATGTACCTGCATCACTGTAACTGTTTAAATGTATACACTGTAACCGCATATACTGGGAGAGAAGAGGTTAATCCATCTTACTTTAAAAACTATTCTGGAAATGAAATTACTTTATGGGATAAGCCATTAAGATGTTATCCCACAGTTTTGAATGCAGCCAGAGACACAATGTCTGTGTTAAAATAGTCTGTAGTTCCTGTAGGAAGAGTGGAATGGATTTATTGTTTTATGGCTTCCAGATACTTTAATAAAACTTAGCTAAAGGTCTAGTGTGCATTGTAGCAGAGAGGTACTAAACACTGGCAGCTTCTGGTGATGAGGGATAATGCAGGAAACAGAGTTATATGACCAGATGCGTGTGATGTCATTCTGTAAGCCAGAAAAAATATTTAGATATTAGTAGGCGATTGCTCTCAGCATTCTATAGTCTGTCTTGGATCTGACAACAACGACCACTAACCCACATTATCTTGCCTTGCTCTATTCTGTGAGTAGGAACAGTAATTCTTTAGATTAGTCAAGAAAATATAGTAAGAATAGTTAAGCATTTTTTCTATAACTATGTGACTCTTTCCAGCTGTGTTATTTTCAATATTTCCTGTGCCTGAAACTCTGGTGTTTACTGTAAATAGATATAAAGAAGTTATGTCTTACCATAACATTCCATCTGTGTTATCGATCTTCACTTATCCTTGATGTGGATTTGGTTCCTTATTTCGGAACTGACTCAGCCATTATTCCTGCTGGTGCCTTCCAAAAACTCTTCAACTTAGCTCTACCCATAATGCTCCTCTCAAGATTACCTCAGATTGAGTTTTCATAAAATAATGACAGACAGGAAATACATCAGAGACCATATCTGCAATCATAAAGGAATAATCCAGTTTATTGGGATAGATTTGTTCCACCAAGAAGCCCAAATGACAGGGGGAAGGAGGGTGGAGATGTCAAGGATAAGTGAAGATCAACAACACAGATGGAACATTATGGTAAGACATAACTTCTTTATCTGATGTTGTCAATCTTCATTTAATCCTTGACTGTGAGACAGAGTCCCCAGTTACTGAAATCTTGGGAGGTTTCATGGAAGAATATTCCTGAGCACCATCGAACCAAAGGATGCTCAACCCTTAGAGACCAGATCCAACTTGTAATGAGTAATAAAATTATGCAGGAATGCCCAAGTAGCCATTGCACATATACCATTTATAGACTCTCTGCCATGGAAAACTATGGAAGTGGCTACTACCCTCATAGAATCTGCTTTTACAGGTCCTGGCAGCTGCAGTTTCCTTTTGTTATAAATGAAAGTTATGCTGTCCTTAAGCCATTTAGCCAGAGTAAACTTAGAAACTGGTTTGCCCAGAGAAGCAGAAAAGAATGAAACAAACTGAACAGCTTTTCTGAATTCCTTTGTTCTGTGAAGGTAAACATGATTCTCTGTGAACATCTAACAAATGCAGACCATATTCGCATTTGTTTGAAAATTTGTGAAAAAAATACTGGAAGTTGTGTAGTCTGATTGCTATTAGTGTCAGACACTATGTTTGTTAAAAAGGAAGGATTTGTTTGTAAAGATACCCTGTCCTTATGAAAGATTAAGTAAGGACGCTTGCACGATAAGGCCTGTAACTCAGATATTCTTTTTGCATAAGTAACAGCAACCAAAAATGAGGGTTTCCAGGATAAATCCTTCAAATTGCAATTTGCAGATGGTTCAAATGGGGGATTAATTAGAGACTGTAGCACCAGAGTCAACTCCCAAGGAGTAGACAGGTCCTTGTATGGAGGTCTCAGCAATAAGGTTCCTTTCAGAAAGGCTTTATAAAGTTTGTGGGGCATCAAAGCTGCATCATTTAGACAGTTATGAAAATTTGAAATTGCAGCTATATGAACCCATATGGTTGAAGAGGATACCCCCACATCAAAAAGCGATGCTAAAAATTCCAAGACCTTATGAACTGGTACAGAGTATGGATCGAGATTGCTTTCTGTAGACCAGTTTGAACATTTTTGCCACTTGTTGTATAATCTAGTTGAAGGTTTGTGAGAGGCTGGAACAATTAGTTGAACTGGGGCAGAAAGGCTGGTATGCCTGGCAATCACTGGAACTGGAGAAGCTACACAGTGAGCCTGAGATTTTGAAAACTCAGATGAATGAGTCCCCCTAGATGGGACAATGGGTCTGGAGCTGGGTCCAGTGTGCAAGGTTTTTGAATTAAGTGAGGTCATAGAAAGGGAAATCATATCTGTTGAAGCCAGAATGGAGCAATGAGAATTATGCTGTTCTTCAACCTGTTGGCTTTTTTCAGAAACTGGGAGGAATCAGGGGAAAGGCACATAGTAGACCGGGGGGGGGCAATCATAAAGGAGAGCATCTCTCAGTGACTCCTCCAGAGGGGGGGATCAGGGTGAAGTAGCTGCTGCACTTGTTGTTCAGGGGGATGCAAAGAGATCGCAGCATGTTTGGCCCCATCAACAGAATATCCTTTCCACCACAAAAGAGTCAAGAGACCACTCGTGAAGCATCAAGATGCTCCTGCTCAACTTGTCCATGATCATGTTGGAGCTCCCCAAAATATGCATTGAGATTAGAAAGCAGCTGGATGAAATTGCCCATTGCCATATTCTGAGTGCTTCTCGACAAAGAGGGCAAGATCTGGTTCCTCTTGTTTGTTGATGTACCAAACCATTGACATGTTTCTGTTTGGAATGCAATCGTTTCTGTGCGGAGGGTTCCTTGGAATGCTTGCAATGCCAGAAGCACTGCCCTTATCTATAGAACACTGATGTGCAAACTGGACTCTAAATGGGACCAAGTGCCTTGGTCTGTCTTTCCCAGATAATGCCCCCCCCCCACCCTATCTAGGATGTGTCCATGGTCACTATGGTTTGGGGTTGAGAATGGACAAAGGGACGACCCAATAGAATGTCTCTGGAATGGAGCCACCAACTCAGGTCCTTTTTGCATAAACTGGTGATCCGAACTTGATGGGACATTTGTTGTCTCAGTAATGACCATTGTGATGCCAACAGCCATTGTAGAATTTGCATGTGAAACCTCGCCAGGGGAACTAAAGTGATGGTGGCCGCCATAGATCCTAGAGTTTGCAATACCTGTCTCACAGTCACTGTTCTGTTGTGAATAATCTGGTTGACTTGTGATTTTATTCTTTGAAATCTTTCTTGTGGTAGAGACGTGATAAAGGTGCTTGTGTCCAGCACCACTCCTATGAACTCTAAATGCTGTGTTGGCTCTAGATGGTATTTTTTTGTAGTTTACAGTGATCCCCAGAGAGAAGCAAGTTTGAAGAATGTAGTTCCTTGCTTGTAGCAGTAGAGGCGTGGTGGTTGTGGTAATGAGCCAGTTGTCTAGGTATGGAAACACCCAGAATCCTTGCAGTCTGAAGTGAGCTGCGACCACTGCCATGCATTTGGTGAACACTTGGGGGCTGTTGTGAGACTAAAGGGCATGGCTTTGAACTGATAATGACTGGCCCCCAGTTGGAAGCTCAGAAATCTTCTGGAGTGTTTGTCTATTTTTATGTGATAATACGCATCCTGAAAATCTACTGAGCATATCCAATCGTCTTTCCCTAAGAACGGGAGAATAGACTAAAATGTGACCATCTGGAATTTGGTTTGTTGAACTGATTTGTTCAAGAGACTGAGATCCAAAACTGATCTCCAGTCTCCCCTTGTCTTTGGCACTAACAAGAATCTTCAGTAAACCTGGGATCCTATCTAGTCTGGTGGGACTACTTGGATGACTCTTTTGTCAAGCAGTTTTTGAATTTCTAGAACCACCACATCCTTGTGATGGAGTGGAACATCTGGGATTCTCTTTGGTTGTTTTGGTTGTTTCGAGAAGGGAATATTGTAACCTCTGGTTTATAATTCTCTGCATCCAGTTGTCCGTTGTGATGGTTAGTCAGGCAGGTAGGTGCAGGGAAATCCTCCCCCAGCTGCCTCCAGAGATCAGCAATCGGGCCTTCATTCAGGATCGCTGATAGGAATCACCAGGGAAAGAACCCTAGAGCCTTGATTTCGCGGGCTACCTCTGTCTCTAGCATAGTGTCTTCCATTACAACTACCCCCTCTCGCCAGAGGGAGTCATTACCAAGTGAGTCCTGGAAAGGCCCTTGGGACATTTTGAATTATAGCTTGCCACTCCTCTGGTTTCTCGAGTACGGCTACGGCAAAAAGTGTCTTTCCATCCTTTTCACATCTAGCAAGGGTCTCTTTAACTTTGGGGCCAAAAAGGGATGTTCCATCAAAGGGAGCATTGACAAAAGAAAACTTAAATGGCTCTGCAATCTCACATATGGGCATCCAGGCATGTCTCTTCATGGCAATGCCAGAACCTGCTGCCCTAGTCAACCCTTCAACTGCTTGCTCAATGAGCCTCATGACAAATTACATATTGAAGCAAGGGTTGCTAATTGGGAAGCTACTTTAGTCTGAACCCCCTCAGCTATGGTTCCTGTTAGAGTGTCTCATAGCTCCTTTATCACTTCTCTTTGAAGTCTAGTGAAAAGTGTCATGAAGTTCAAGGACATAAGCGCGAAGGTCAATGAAGCATATATGGGCTGCCTAAATCAAGCCATCATCCTAGACTCCTTATGAGGAGGATGGATAGTAGTGCTTTCAAAAGAAAGTTCCTTTCTGGTGGCTACTGTAATTACCATGGCATCTACTGGCACCCCTTTAGCCAAATGTTGCTGATCTGCAGTAGGTGACAATATACGGTCTGGTCTCTTAGGGACTGGTTCAGTGGAATCAGGAATCTTCCAAGCCCACTGCGCAATCAACTTAATTAGACTGTCAGTGGGCAGAGAGATCCAAACAGCAGATGGTCAGGCATGGAAAGCCTCTATGTATACTGACTCCTCCGAGGAAGGTTGTTGGGAAGTCCAGCCACCCCTCTGTTTAAGGATCTCTAGAATGTCACCAAATGAGACATCTTCTGGGGGTGATATTGGGGAGCCTTCCCCTTCATCAAAGTCAGTATCTTCTGTGTAAGACTCTTCAGGGGAGTCCAACTGCTTCTCTTGCACGTTCTCTTCCAGGGCATCTCCTCGGTAGGACTGGCTAGGAGGTGTCTAAAGAGGACATAACTAGCACAGTTGAATCCTGAAGTTTCTGTGCCTACTGTCCCAGGTCAGAGGCTGGTGATAGCTCTAGGTGAGGGGAAGGGACCGGGATGCTGTTCCAATGAGAGAGGAATTGACATTGATCCCATAGTGGCAAGGCTGTCTCGGCAGCCCAGAAAGCAGGCCCCCTATAGAGGAACGGGAGCCCGGAATTGAAATAAACTCCTTCGAAACCATGGTCCCATCCTGCACAGAGGTAACCACCCCCGAATCCCAAGCCAAAGTTCAACTTGCGTGTGCTGAAGCCCCGAGAAGCATGGACAGCTCCAATAAGATTGGAGTCGATCCATGCTCCCCGGAACCAACAATGAAGCTCCGACCCCGGGAGGTCTCTGTATCCAACAGAACTGATCACTGGCTCTGATACAGTCGACACTGGGACTGTCAGAACCAGAAACTCCGAATGCTCAGGTGGAGTCAGAGGAGGAACGAGAATTGCGTTAGAGACATGTAAAGTTCCAGAGCCAGAACTGCTAGGAAGCAAAGAAGTGGCTAATCTCACTGCCGCCAGGAGCTGGTCCACTAGCCTCAGAACATCGGACTCCATGAGGCTCTTGGTAGAATGGATAGAATAGACCAAAGAGGACTGGGGCCTATCCAAGAATGGGTTCGGCAGTCGGTCTACAGAGGGGTCAGTTTTCAGGGAGTAATTTATACAAAGCAAATCCTTGAAAGAAAACTCCTTCGGTTCCGAGATCAGTAGAGCAGAGGAAGGTGA
This sequence comes from Protopterus annectens, assembly GCF_019279795.1. Classification (NCBI taxonomy): domain Eukaryota; kingdom Metazoa; phylum Chordata; order Ceratodontiformes; family Protopteridae; genus Protopterus; species Protopterus annectens. Next base: position 184,311,317 of record NC_056740.1, read on the forward strand.
AAGAGTCTGAATTGAGGAAGTAGTGGGTGCCAGAATTGTTGGTGCAGAGACTGGCACCGATGGTGGCAACTACTTTCCATCTGGTTCTGCCAAAACTGTGGGAACTGGGGAAGACTTAGTCTTTTTAACAGGCGGTTCCCACAAGAGTGTTGGAACCGAGCGGCTCCTCTTCCACAAACCCTCATGCCTGGAGGAAGAGGAGGAAGAAAGGGAGCTAGTATCAGTCTTGGAAGTCACAAATATGGCCTCATCAAAGCTAGATTTTATCTAGCCTTTCAAGATTAACTTGTTTTTCCTCTCTGCGAGAGCCTGGTGACTAAAGCCATGACAGATGGCACAGTTCTCTTGAAGGTGCACTGGCCCCAAGCAGTAAACACACAAGTCATGTCCGTCAGAGTTCGACAGCTTACAGTCAAACTTCTGACATCTCTTGAAGCCAGAAATACTTTTAGTCTTTTCAGCCATATCAAAAAAGGTCAATCTCACACACACACAGACAGAAAAAAGGAAGTTTTTTTTTTCCTGAAAGGGAAAAAACATACCAACAATGGTGCGGCAGATTTACCACAGTGGTAAAAGGATAGCAGGGAAACAGGTACCAACAATGGTATGGGAAGATTACCGTAAAGGTACAAAAAGGGAAGGAGGAATATCAATGATGGTAAACCGGAGAAAAATACACCAGTAAAGTTAAGGGAAGAGGAGTTGGGTAAAGAATATGATATGAGGGAAACTACTCAGATAAGAATTTGAAAAAAGAAAACAACACAGTGATAATAAATTGCTAGCTCAAGAGCTGACAGGAGAGGAACGCATCTGGCACTTAAAGTGGCAAACAAGATCTGAGGTAATTTTGAGAGGAGGATTATTAGTAGAGCTAAGCTCAAGAGTTTTTGGAAGGCATGAGCTAGAATAACGGCACAGTTGATTCTGAGACAAGTAACCAAACTCACAGTCAAGGTTTAAGTGAAGACTGACAACATCAAATTTAGTATTTTCATGTTCTTTCATTATTTATTATTACATACATTTAAACTTTTCATTGTGGCTGGTCCTTTAAAGAAAATATTTAAGTTTTGAAAGTATTTGCACATATTTATTTGGTGATAGCTCTAACCACTCCTGAAAGCCTGGCTGTTTGGTCAACATTACCATTTGCATGAATATTTCACTCAGTATAATTGGGTATCCTTGCAAGAGCCTTAGGTAGCTGGCTTTGTAGCAAAAACAAAAAAATGTTCAACAATGGTTAAATGTGAATTTGAAATTTTCTTACCGTAGGGGTAGAAACATAAAAAATGTCTTAGCTAAAAGTAATATAGCATGCCTCCATCTCAAATTTGTATTAGACCTTGTAGGACTGGCACCTTTCCTTGTGGAAGGTGTAAAGCTTGCAAACATATTGTATCTAGTTTTTCTTTTATTAATGGTATTAGTTTTAGTTCTATTAATTATTTTTGTTGTAACTCAGTAGGTGTTATTTATGCTCTTTGCTGTCCGTGTAATAAATATTACATAGGAGCGACGAAAAGAGCATTTAAAATCAGACTGCTGGAGCATATAAGAGACATTAATAATGTCAACATGGATAGTCCTGTAGCTTTGCATTTTGCACAATTTCACAACAAAAGTAGTGTGGGCTTAAAAGGTACTGTTTTAGAACAAGTTAAGGTGTCTTTATATTGTAATGTGGACATTAAAACTGTCTTATTACAGAAAGAAGCTTTATTTATTTTAAAGTATAAAACTATGTCTCCTTTTGGGCTCAATGAAGAGTTCAATTGGAAGGCAATGCTTAATTAATTGTTTAATTGAATGATTGTATAATTATTTATGTATATAAGACTTGGTGCTTGTACATATTTTATTCTCCTTGAAGGCTTGTGCCGAGACGTCAGAGATTTTAATAAAACCTTGGTGGATACTGTGTTCATTGTTTTGTGCTTTTGGCTGCTTTCGTTGCTGGTTTTTGATGTCTTCTGATCCACAGTACCATCTTCCACGTATATTTAGAGAGACTAGAGAAGGAAATCAAATGTCTCTTGACAATTTTCTTGTTAATTCAGCTAATCCAGCTGATAGAGGTGAGCGTTCAACTTCCCAGAGACTACCAATTGAAAATAATGCTGTTTGGGAGAAGTGGGAGGAAGAAAGACGTTTGCGGTCTTCTAACCCCTTCTCTTGTGTTGGCAGGAAGGTTCCCTTGTCTGTAAATACAGAGAACAAATTGCTGTTTGATGAACTGGAGAAACTAATGTGGAAAGAGACTGCAGTGTATTATAATATTTGTGGTCTGCAAAAGTATGTTGAGACAGAAACAACTCCGAGAGGTCTCAGAGTCTTTAAAGACCCGTCCACTCCGTTTGATCTTTCTTTAGACTCTGACTGTGTTTTTCAGAAAAGATGGGTCAATGCTGCACATGTTTGTGTTACTGAGTGGTTGCACATTCTCATAGAACGTGACCAACTTAAACAAAGGGAATTGTGCAATAATATTAAAAAAATGTACACTGATCTTTCTAATTCTGTTCCGGTTACAACCTTTGATGAGTTTTTACAACAAACTAACAGGAAGCTTAAAGATTATGAAGCTATATTAATAGATCGGAAAAAAGGAAAATTGCTTCGTGACGTATGTGACTATGAAGCCAATCGGGCTTTTCTGTCAAGGGCTCAACGTACGAAAACGTGTAAACAGGTTAGGTTTCAATCTGGCAAGAATGTGAACAGCTCTTACCATTCCTCAGCCTCGGAAGGGGGATATACTTCCTATGAAGAGGACGGCTATGAGTCTGACTTCCCAGTGCTTCCGGCGGCTCAACAGAGGGAGAATTTTCGTTCGACATTTCGTGGAGAGGTTGCTACTCCCTTTCAAAACCCACACGGACAGAAACGGACTTGGGATCAGTCTTCAATTCCAGGTGGGCAACGATTTGGACAAGGTGGACTTAAAAGGGGTAGACGATAATTTTAATTTGAATGTTCCTAAGCAATCTATGCTTCTTAATTCTCCTGAATATGTTATAAATGTGTCTGATTATGAGTTTAACAGTGTTGAGATGTCTGTACTCAATAAGGGTTTGAAATTTATCCCCACTGTTGTTACTCGTCTTCATGAACTGCAGAAAGACATGTATGTATTTGGTAGGAAGTTACAGCTTAAATATTTTTTTAATAATCTCTCTATGTCTTCATTTTCAATGGATGATTTAAACAATAGCAGTTCTTGTGATAGTTTCTTTTCATGTTTTTCAGACGAGGATGTCAATGCATATTGTAAATTAGATACTACTAGTGTACCTACTCATAGCAACTTTACACCTAATAACTTAAATAGTGAGGTATGTCAGTTTGTTAGTTTAGTTAATTATTTTACTGAATTAGATTATAAAAAGTATATGAGTAAAAAATCTAATATTAAATATAATTTACAACGTAATGAATGGCAAGCTTTATTAAATCTTGGTAAAATGAATGATATTATCTTTAAGCCATCTGACAAAGGCAACAAACTGGTTGTAATGTGTTTTACTGACTATTTATCGATGTGTATGGAACATTTAAATGATAGTAAGACCTATAAGGTGGTTGCTGCAGATGTGTATACAAAATCTATTGAGGAATATTTGGATTTGCTGAATAAAGGGGTTAGATTAGGTTATTTTTGTTCAACTGATGTTAAGAAAAAGTTTCAGGTAGAAGGTTCAAAAATGGCCCTTTTTTATTGTTTACCCAAAGTACACAAAAATCTTTCTAGGCCCCCTGGGAGGCCTATAGTATCAGGCTCTTATTATTTTTTACACAATTTAGGAATTTTTTTACATAATTTCTTGTCTTCTTTTGTTTATAAGTTGCCCTCATATATATGTGATGTTTTTGATTTTTTAGAAAAAATGAAAAGGGTAAAAATAAATAAAATAATGATTTGGTTTACTATTGATGTGAAGAGCCTTTATACAAATATAAAACATAATTTTGGTATAGAGGCTATCAGATATTTTGTAGGTGATTTTCCAGCTACAGAATTTATTGTTGAGTTGCTTTATTTTTGTTTAACCCATAATTTTTTTGAATTTAATGATGTATTATATCAGCAGTTACAAGGCATGGCCATGGGGGCATCTTTTGCCCCCATGTATGCTAATTTATTTATGGGTTTGTTTGAGTTGGAAGTGATTTATAAGCATAAGTTTTTTCATTCCCATGTAATTGCATACTATAGATTTGTGGATGATTTGATATTTTTGGTTGATGCTGATAAAAAAGATATTATGGATTTTGTTAATGACATTAACAATAACAGATTTGCATTGAAGTTTGATGGTTTGATAATGGGACATGTTGTCCCATTTTTGGATGTAAATCTGGATATTTCTGATGGTAGGAATATTGTCACTTCAATAAATAGAAAATTTGAAGGAACAAATTTATACTTACATGGCACTAGTGGACATCCCCCCCATACTATAGATGCGTTACCTTATGGGGAGATGCTACGTATGTATAGACTTTGTAGTAGGCCTGATATTTTTCAGAATGAAATGAAGTCTTTGGTAAATTCTTTTGTGAACAGAGGGTATAGTAAAGAAATTTTGAGTAAATGTTTTGATAAGTTAGTAAAAGGTGTCAGGTCATCTGATTTAGAAAATGGTTATAATTCTTATAATAAAATGGTTAAATATGACAATGTTATTGATCATGGGGAAAATATGTATTTTGTAACTACTTATGGATGTTTTACTCATCAATTTCTTGATATAGTTAGTAGATTTTGGTCTTTTTTATATTCCTCAAAAAATGTTCAACAATGGTTAAATGTGAATTTGAAATTTTCTTACCGTAGGGGTAGAAACATAAAAAATTTCTTAGTTAAAAGTAAATTTAGCATGCCTCCATCTCAAATTTGTATTAGACCTTGTAGGACTGGCACCTTTCCTTGTGGAAGGTGTAAAGCTTGCAAACATATTGTATCTAGTTTTTCTTTTATTAATGGTATTAGTTTTAGTTCTATTAATTATTTTTGTTGTAACTCAGTAGGTGTTATTTATGCTCTTTGCTGTCCGTGTAATAAATATTGCATAGGAGAGATGAAAAGAGCATTTAAAATCAAACTGCTGGAGCATATAAGAGACATTAATAATGTCAACATGGATAGTCCTGTAGCTTTGCATTTTGCACAATTTCACAACAAAAGTAGTGTGGGCTTAAAAGGTACTGTTTTAGAACAAGTTAAGGTGTCTTTATATTGTAATGTGGACATTAAAACTGTCTTATTACAGAAAGAAGCTTTATTTATTTTAAAGTATAAAACTATGTCTCCTTTTGGGCTCAATGAAGAGTTCAATTGGAAGGCATTGCTTAATTAATTGTTTAATTGAATGATTGTATAATTATTTATGTATATAAGACTTGGTGCTTGTACATATTTTATTCTCCTTGAAGGCTTGTGCCGAGACGTCAGAGATTTTAATAAAACCTTGGTGGATACTGTGTTCGTTGTTTTGAGCTGGCTTTGTAGTGCCTGGTGGCAGTGATAACTACCTTGTAGTCTGGGCAGAAGGGGGCATAGCTAGTAAATCTGTGCCAGCCTTTCCCAGGTGTGTGTGTGTGTGTGTTTGTAAATTAAATCTCAAAGAGTGTGTGTGTCAGCTACTTGGGCAGGGACATGAAGCACTGGTTTCATAAAGGCAGTGGTGGAAGACTTGGCTTGGGCACTTGGCTGAGGACTTAACTCTAAAGCTGTGCCAGTGGGGAGCCTTACTGGGAACAGAGGAAGAGACAGAGAGAGAAACCCAGACCCCAGGCTGTGTGTTCCCTGTGTGCTCTTAAGGGAAACTGTGCTTGATACAAACAGGTCTGCATCTGGAAATGCTGAGTGGATCCATTTGTATTGCAAGTGAACGTCCCTCTCCAGGGTCAAGTGATGAGAATTTAGGCTTCATGATTACTGGCCCAGAGTGGGGTCATCACAAGAAGAAAAAACTTTCTAGTGAGAAAGACTACATTGGTGCAATTAATCTCACTTCTGTCAGTAGAAGATTGAAAAATCAAGTAAGGGAAGATTCTACACAACAAGTGTTTAAAAGAAAAGAAATATGAAAAGCTGAAGATAAAAATGTGTAATGATGTACACTTTTCAAAGGAAAATCAACCTGGAGAACAAAAAGTGAGTAAGAGGTGCTGGCAGACAGGAAACAGCCTATGGAGAAGAAAAAGAAGGTTGTATATACTGAGGAACAAGATGACTTTGAACACAGCTCTAATGATAATTCTAATTAAACCAAAATATCAGAACTTTAAGGAAGAGGGGTTACTTTACTCAACTTCTCAATAAGCATCTGGACATCATCAAGTAACTGCCATGTGAATGTTTACTTGTTTATTTATTTATTTATTGACATTTGTTTACCAGGCAAGTCTGATTAATAGTATCTATTTTCAGTGAAAACATCTCCTCAAATATAAGAAATGAAGTTGCACACAAATAGGTGAAGACTGACATAATATTACATGTACTGCAAATACACAGATTAATACTAATCTGACATGTGAACAGTAAACATACCATCTGTAAAATAAGTTAAATACAATATGTAACATTGAAATATATTGACATGTTATAAGTGAGTGACTTTATTACTCACAAAAGCAACTGTTACATTGGAACATTCAAACAGTGGATAAGGAGAAGAAGGGAGGGGAGAGTGAGAAATGAGTACTTGTTACAGGTGTTAAGTGGAGTACAGATGGGAGAAAGGAGAAATAAATAGTAAAAACAAGATTAAGAGTAAGAGAAATAATACAAGGAAAATGAAGGATAGGATGAATATACTGATCCCCTTCAAAACATCTAAAGTTTATAACATTAAAGCTCAAAACATTGAGACCATAACATCTAAAACCCATAATAATGTCTAAAACTCATAACATTGAATTTCATAACATTGAAACTTTGCATCACAACTTCAAAACCTACAGATCACATGTAAATAACATCCCCACTGCCTAAAACAACACCAAAGTAGCAAACACACTTTGTACTATGTTTCTAAAGGGGGGCAAGCCCCCTGCACCCCCATGAATTAAATATACCAACTCCGAGATCGCACTACAGTGGGGTTAGGAAATTAACTTTTTCCCCACTGTAGTGCGATTTCGGAGTTGGTATATTTAACTTCCTGGGGGGATGGAGCCCCCCACATGGGGGTGCAGGGAGGCTTGCCCCCTGCAGAAACGTAGTACAAAGTGTGTTTACTAGTTTGGTGTTGTTTTAGGTGGAGGGTTGTTATTTACATGTGATTTGTAGGTTTTGAAGTTGTGATGCAAAGCTTCAATGTTATGAGTTTTAGACATTATGGGTTTTAGATGTTATGGTCTCAATGTTCTGAGCTTAGATGTTATGAGCATTTGATGTTTTGAAGGGGATCCAAATATACATATTACAGGAGCAGGAGTTGTAATTATTAGCCAGGAAAACAGCATGTACAAAACTAGGAGTGCGAGCAAATCTTTCAGTTGTGGCTTAAATAAATTGATGTTATGTATTGCAGTGATCAGCACAGGAATTGTACTAAAGACTTTTGCTACACAGTGTGAGTACAGACTTTGACCACCATTTTTGTATAGCTTACAGATGTCAAGCAGATTTCTGTCAAAGACTGAAGGTGACAATTTGGGAGGCAATAGTAGAGTTGTACTTACAGCTGGGTGGGAAGTGGGATTATATATAATTTTATGTTTTAAGAAAAGCTGGGTACAATTTAGCTATTGGGATAATTCTAACCAATTTATACAGTTTTAGAGCAGAACAGTGATGTACTCTGTGACTTGTATTAGCTGCAAATCTAGTTACCCTGTTTTAACACTATTCTAGTTTATATTTTAAGTTGGCCTGAAGATTAATTAAGATGGAAGAACCATATAATAGAGAAGGGAGTAGGCATGCAGTGGCTCGAGTGACTGGTAGATGCAGTAAGGAATGTTTTGGCTACAGACATTCCTAAGTTTTGTGAGTTTTTTATATTGCTCTGTATTTGCAGGTCAAATTTGAGGTTGTCATCGATTGTAAGCCCCGGTGATTTTGTACAGGACACTACTTCAATTGGAGTCTTGATTAGGAATATGATTTTAAAGTTATACTTCTCATAGGTATGTGATTTATAGAGGCAGTTTGATTTTCTGTGGATTAAGGAGGAGTCGTAGCTTTCTACAGAACCCCCATACTGTGACATTCAATGACAGTTTTTTGTACAAGCTTTATAATACATGCAAAGAAAGCCTATTCATATCCACAAAGATTTTATTTTGACTGAGAACATCACGGCCTTTAAGTACAATAACCTCTACAGAGCTTTGCAAAATCAATAACAAACCCAGAAAGCCAGTTTTCAATAGAGCTAAAGGCATACTGTATAATCTTTTTGAAGTTTTCAAGAGGATAAGGGTGGAATCATCTGCATACAATACCAGGGATGCTCTTTCTATGGATGTATGAAGATTATTTATAAAGACATTATATATAGCACAGGACAAAGGTTAGAGCGTTGTGGCACTCCTGTACTATTGGGTAGATAAAAGGAATGGGTTTAATTTCATTTGACTGACTGGTAATGATTTGACAAGTAATTATTAAACTACTGAACACTTGGTTGTGAGATACTCATTTTGGATAACTGTAGGAGTTTTTTTTTTTTTTTTTTTTTTTTGAGACACAGCATCAAAAGCTTTTGATTAGTGTATGAATAAAGAAGATACAAGATTACTTCTATCCCTTGCTTTATTTATGTTATATGTAAAAGTTAGGAGGGTAGGTGTTGTACTATGGTTAGGTCTAAAATCATGTTGAGTATTGGTTGGTAATTGTTCAGTTAAGAGATGTTAGAGTAGTCTTTTATAGGCACATTTATCTAATAGTTTTGAGCAGGCAGATAAGATGGCAGTGGTTTTGGAATTAGACCACTCAATAGAAGTGCCACATTTATGGAGAAGGATGATGTGCCATTTTTCCAGGTTCTAGGAATATAGGATTCCTGTACTGACCTGTTTATAATGGTGAAGACTGGAGATGAAATGGTGTTAACAGCAATTCTGAGGCATTCTACAGGAAAGTTATCAGCAGAGGGTGAGCAGGGTTTAAGTCTGGATAATAATTTTTTATGAAGGCGGTAGTGAGTGGTTTTAATGTGAAGGTGGGGGTATTGGTGGATGGGGTAGATATGAGTCAGGGGAGTCAGGAAAAGATTCATTTGTGAGAGTAGCTATGCTGTCAATGAAGTACGAGTTAAACTTGTTGACAGTTTCTAAGTGGGAGCTTTGGGAAAAGGGTTATGGACACTGTTAGCTCCTGGGTGCAAAATTTGTTGAATGGATAACCACAATTTGGGGGGGGTATATCTGTGGTTGTCTGGCTGTATACCAGAAAACTGCTCTGGTGATCAGTATGGCAAAACTAAAAAGCCTCATATGGTCATAGATCTTTGTCAGATTAAAATAATGTTTTCTAACTCTTAAAAGAAAAACATAAAAAATAAGGAAAACATCTTACACCACTAGGCATAACTCAGATTATGCAAAATACACAGGCATGGCTTTATAAAAATGCCTGAAAACAGAACAGAAAAATAATAGAAATAAACAAGAACCTAGCTGGAAAATATTTAAGCTCTTCATGACTCAGTTTACTTGAACTGCTTTTGGCTTTACTTTTGATAGCATACTTTGTAAGGAAGAGTTACTATGCTCTTTCATTTGATACTGTCTGAAAAATAAGCACATCATCTTTCTACAGAACCCCCATACTGTGACATCTAATGAGAGCTTTTTCTGCACAAGCTTTATAATATATGCAGGGGAAAGCCTGTTTATGTGCACAAAGATTTAATTAGACTAAGAACACAACAGCCCTAACGCACATAACTTTAATAACCTTTACAAAGTTAATTGCAAAATTAATAAAGAACCTAGAAAGGTAACAATAAAAGGAAAAGAAAGCATATCTAACTTATAACATCATCAAACCATCTAATTCTAATGGAGCCATTAAAGATGTAAAAAACATAAAAAAAAATCACACGCGCGCGCTTATACCCTAATCCACTTCACACACTTATTATTTCTATAATTTGTGGAAAGCAAATTCCACTGATAGCCAGGAGTTGTAATACACAGTGAACAAATACACATGGAAAATGTGACTTAGATCTCTGAAACAAACATGCAAAGTACAGTTTTGTACCTACCATAAATGTAGATGTCTGATAGATATGCAACTGCAGTCATAACATATGGGTTGTCCTGCCTCAGGCAGCCCACAGTCGGCCGGATTCCAAAGTCTGGGTCCGACGTCGGCTGATGTCGCATTTCTCTCCGACGTCAGGGCGGCTGGAGTACATAAGCATCAGCCGACGCATCTTCTTCAGTGTTTCTTGCCCCAGATGCCAGGTGCCCTCCAAGGAAGGCTGTAATCAAATTAGAAGACAAAAACAGGTTTCCAGACAAATAAATAAGCAATAAACAGATACACCATAACAGATATCCCCAGCTAAAGATAACAGGGAGAGGAGTGGACCCAAGGCATAGAGGGGAAGGAGGGAGGGAAAGGCCGACTGCAGTTGCATATCTATTGGACATCTACATTTATGGTAGGTACAAAACTGTACTATGTCTTTCAAGAATGCAACTGCAGTCATAACATATGGGTAGAATACCATAGCTTAGCTGGGGGAGGTGGAATGCTCTAAGAAAAGGATGGTGTAGCTATCAATCCCTCCAGGACTGCCGAAGCAAAGCCTGCTCTGGATCTGGAGTATAAGGGGAGGTTGTAGTGTTTGGAGAATGTATGCATGGAGCTCCATGTAGCAGCTTCTAGAATGTCTTTTGTAGGCACCCCTCTTAAGAATGCTGTAGAGGTGGCTGTAGCTCTGGTGGAGTGTGGTCTGACATTGGCTGGTACACTCTTTCCATGGAAGGAATAACAGAATCTGATGCAATGTCCAATCCATTTTGAAATAGTCTGTTTGGAAATTGCTTTACCTTGAACTCCAGGGGCGTAAGCTACAAAAAGCTGATCAGACTTCCTACTGGTCTTGGTTCTGTCCAGGTAGTAGCGAAGTTGTCTGTGAATGTCCAAGGTATGCAACAGTCTTTCCCCTTTGTTCTCAGGATTGGGAAAGAAGGTAGGCAGGTGAATTGCTTGATTTAAAGAAACCCTAGATACCACTTTTGGCAGAAAGGTAGAGTTGGTTCGTAAGGAGACCCTGTCTCTGTGAAAGGTTATGAACGGTGGTATTGCCATTAGGGCCTGTAATTCCGAGACCCTTCTTGCTGAGGTAATTGCCAACAGGAAAGCTGTCTTCCATGAGAGAAATTGTAAGTCCACAGAAGCTGCTGGCTCAAAGGGGGGTAGAGTCAGTTTTTCTAGAACAAAGTTGAGGTCCCAAGCTGGTACTGGAGCCTTTCTTGGTGGCTTTATATTCTTGATTCCCCTAAGGAATTGCCTTAACAAAGGATGTGAAAACACAGGTGGATCAGTGTTGTATCTTGCTGAAATAGCTGAAGCAAGTATTTTTATGGAAGAATATGAGAGTCCATTCTGTAGCATATCTGCCAAGTATTCCAAAATGAGTGGGATGTTCAGTAATGATGCATCATGACCCTTGCTGGTATTCCAGATGCTGAATCTCTTCCATTTTGCTGAGTAAACCTTTCTGGTGGATGGTCTTCTAGCTTCTGTTAGTATCCGTTGAACTTCCTTGGAGAGAGATAGATTGAGGTTATTCATGGGATCTCCCAAGCTGTTAGCTGCAGCGTCTGAATGTTGGGATGTACTGTCTTGAAGTTGTGTTGAGTCAAAAGTTGGGGCCATTGGGGAAGGGCCCACTTTTAGTTGTGACATATGCTCCGTAGTAGTGGATACCAGTGTTGTCTTGGCCAGTCTGGAGCTATTAGGATCCCCTTGGGCTTCTCTGCTTTGATCTTTAGTAATACTGTGGTCATCAGTGGCAGAGGTGGGAATGCATAGATTTTAGGAAGTTCCAGTTGAATGAGAGAGCATCTATTTTCCATGCTTGTGGATGATATGTCCTTGAACAGAACTTTTGTAGATGATGATTGAGGTGGGAGGCAAATAGGTCTACTTCTGGCCTGCCCCATGTCGAGGTGAGTCGTATGAATATTTCTGGATGTAACCTCCACTCGTGGGGGTCTAGGAAGTTCCTGCTTAAGCTGTCCGCCAGCACATTGTCTTTGCCTGGAACAAACTGGGATTGCAGCTGTATGTTTAGGCTCAGTGATTTTTCCCAAAGATTCATTGTCAGTCTGCAAAGGGGGTAAGAATGGGTGCCCCCCTGCTTGTTTATGTACCACATCACAGTGGTGTTGTCTGTCCGTATTAGCAGGCGGCCTTGCTGAAGTTGTTGCCGAAAGGCCTCGATGGCATGCATTACTGCCAGCATTTCTTTTTGGTTAATATGCAGATGTGTTTCCTTTGGAGACCATTGTCCTTGAATACATCTGCCCTCCATGTGTGCCCCCCATCCAAGGTCTGAGGCGTCTGTGGTCATGGTCTGTGTTATCTGAGGCTTTTTGAACGACATACCTGTGTTTGCCTGGCTTGCCGAGGCCCACCATAGAAATTCCTTTTGTAGGCTTGGAATGAGCGGTATGGTTGCCTCTAGGTTGTTGCTGTGTTGAGACCATAAGCTTTTTAGGTACCATTGAAGTTTTCTCATGTGTAGTCTTGCTAATGGAACCAGGAGAATGCAGGATGCCATGTAACCCAGGGCCTGTAGGAATCTCCTTGCAGTCATCTGGGTGAGCTTTGCTAAACCTTTGAAGTAATGAGTTAACTTCTTTTGCTTGTCTTCCGTCAGGTAAGCCATTTGAGAGGTTGTGTCTAGATTGGCTCCTAAGAAGGTTATTTGCTGGGATGGCTGTAGTCTTGACTTTTGGAAGTTGACTGTGTATCCCAGAGCCTGTAGCAATTGTATGACATAATTCAAGTTTTTTTGTCCAAATCAGTTTGTCGTCCGCTTGTATGAGGCAGTCGTCCAGGTATGGGAAAATTTGGATCCCCTGGAGCCTGCAATGAGCAATTACTGAAGCCAGGAATTTTGTGAATACTCTGGGCGCAGTAGATAAGCCAAATGGCAATGCTGAGAATTGATAATGCTCTGGCCCTGCAAGAAATCTGAGGTATCTTCTGCAGCTGTGTCTGATAGGGACATGCAAGTATGCCTCCTTGAGGTCCAGAGTAATCAGCCAAGACCCCTTGCCCAGCATGGGAAGGAGTTGCTGTAGAGTCAGCATTTTGAACTTTGGTACTATGAGGAAAGTGTTTAATGCGGACAAATCCAATATTGGTCTCCATTGAGTTTCTTTTCTTGGAACAAGGAACAGTCTTGAATAAAACCCCTGGCCTTGTTCTTGTTGTGGAACTTTTTCTATTGCTTTGATGTGAGCAAGCAGAGAAATTTGCTTGATAGCCTCTGCTCTCTGGTTTTGTGGTAGGTTTGGCATGCCTTGTTTTCTTGGCAAGGTATGAAAGTGGAACCTGTAACCATGGTCTATAATGTCCAAAATCCATTTGTCCTTTGTCAGTCTGTGCCAATTGTCTGAAAACAGAGATAATTTTCCGCCCAAAGGAGCTTCTGTTTGCTCCTTGGTCAGCGGAAGTAGAGGAAAGTCATTGAGATTGTCCCTGTGGTGCAGGAGAAACCCCTGTGTCACTTTTTTGGTTTGCTGGTTGCCATTGTCGTCCCCTGTAGGAACCTCTGTATTGTCCTCTTCCTCGGCCACGCCTGCTTTTGCCCCTTTGAAATCTTTCAGGATTAGGAAAGGACCAGTTTTTAGAAGGCCAATTCCTGCTGAATCTGGGTGGCTGAACCTGGAGGAAATCTTTGACTGTCTGAACTGACTTGGCTTTTTCCTCAATGGACTTTAACACATCTTTAGCATTAGCACCAAAAAGCTTGTTCTTTTCCAAGGGTGCATCAAGAAGTTTTGCCTTAACATGATCTGGTAGAGGTTGTTCTTTTAACCATGCATGTCTACGAATGACTGCCCCTGTCATAGCTGCCCTACATGAAGCTTCCAATGCATCATATCCACACTGTAGGAAGTGATTGCTAACTTGCTGAGAATTATGTACCGCCTCCTGCAAAGACTTCCTATCTAAAGGTTCAGGAGAGGCCAATGTTTTCTGTAAATCATCTAACAGGTAATCCTGATATTGAAACATATGAAAGAGACAATTGAGAGCTCTCATAGATAAAGTAGTGGAGGTGTAAACCTTCTTTCCCCATCTCTCTAATGACCTAGCTTCCCTGTTGGAAGGCAAAGGATTTTTGGAGGTGGTAGCTGAAACCCCTTTCGGTCCCTGAGAAATTGTTTCTAAATCAACAGCATGGGCTCTGAAGAAATGAGAATGTGTTTCTGGGACCCTATAGTATCTATCAGGCTTGGCAGGAGCAGGAGGCAGAGTATCAGGGGTAACACTGGAGTCAGAGTAAAGATCATCCAAAACATCAAGCACAGGAGGTATAGCTAAGGGCCTGTGTTGGGGCTTTTTAAGGAAGGTTCAAAGGCACTTTCTGGAATCAGAATATTCCTGGCCTTGCCACTTGAAATGTTCCCTCATGGAATGCAGAACTTCCCCAAAAGAAATATCCTCAGGAGGGGAGGCCGAGGGGATGGAGTCCTCTGCATCTGAGTCCTCATAGATCTGGAAGGGCTCTTCCTGGCTGTCGGAGTGAACAGAGTCCTCAGTATCTGCATCTGAAAGGAGAGGGTCAGAGGGTTCAACCCTGGGCCTCTTATCAGGAGGAGGCTGGGATCCTCTCTCAGGATGGGCCTGAGAGCCTCTGATCATGGAAATTAAGTCTGCGGCCATAGTCATGATTTGTGTTTCAGGAGTAGGCTGAGGTAAGGCTTTAGCAGTAAGGTGCTTGGTCTTGCTGGCTGCCTTAGCACGTGTGTAGGCCTTGATGGACATGGACATGGGAGGCCTAGCAGCTCCACGTGCAGGAGTGACCTTATCCACAGCAATGGTCTCGGGCATTTCCTCTGTTTCAGTATCCGGAGGAAAAACAATAACTGGCGTCGGTGTGGTCTCCGGAATCGGAGGTATCGGTAATGCGGTCTCTTCGGTTCGGAGCAGTGAAATAACCGCCTCAGAGGGAACCGGGGTACTCGCGGTAGGCTTTGGCGTGGTGTCGGAGGAAGACGCGGGCCGAGGATGTCGGTCCCGGTCTTTTCGTTTCTTGGGAGTCTGTGATGTCGGTAGTTCCGACGGCATTGTATAATCGAATTTTTCGCCGAAAAAGTCTTCAGCGAACTCCGCCCGGCACCTTAGAGTGCGCTTGTTGAAGCGAGCACAGGCGGCACAGGCTGAGACGTCGTGGTCTGGGCCAAGGCAAGGAAGGCAATAAGAGTGGAAATCCTTATGAGGTATTTGTTTACCACAAGACAAACAATTATTTACTTTTTCAGTAATTTCTGACATCAGCTGAGGCAAGAAAAGGTCCCCAACGGGGTACTTAGCTTTTTGATGACTTCGGATTCGAAGAATACAGGAGCTGACCGACCGGCACTTGCGAACTGCTTCTGCTTCGGGCACCGCGCGGCAAGAAAGACTGAAGAAGATGGCGTCGGCTGATGCTTATGTACTCCAGCCGCCCTGACGTCGGAGAGAAATGCGACATCAGCTGACGTCGGACCCAGACTTTGGAATCCGGCCGACCGAGGGCTGCCTGAGGCAGGACAACCCATATGTTAAGACTGCAGTTGCATTCTTGAAGGACATCTGCCCTTTATATAAAGTAGGCAGCATAAGAAGTATTTGCATTAAATATATTCAAATACCACTGCTCACGAAACAAGTTTCAGTGCTATTAAAAATTAATACATAAATGTAAATTGTATAAGCACCTAAGAGTGCAGTAAAGCTGTATCAACAAGAAATTGGAAATATGAAAAAGTATGTCACCAAAACAGTTAGAAATGATTGAACATTATAAAGTGCCCAGCTATAATTGTGTATCATTTCTCAATCAGGGAAAGTGAAGGAAGGAAACTTTATTCCTAAAGTAATCTCCCTTTGAAAAATCAAAGTAACATCTCCTTGAAAATCTATGGTTATGTATTATCTTCTGTGGGGAGGATCACTGTAACAGTGAAATATAACATTTGGGTAGATTTCCAAATAATATTAGGTTACCACTGGGGGGAGGAATGGTACCAACATAACTGCAAGTGATCAGCAGTATGCTGTATTCAGATAAGACTGACTATTGGCATATAGACATTCTGGAGAAAAATGATCTATATACAAAAAATAACTTCCCATCATGGGACTTCCAAAAATGGTGTGGTCGGAGTAAGTGTCCACATATCCCATTCCATAAAGCAATATTAAAAATTATTAAAAATGAGCCATCAGAAATGTTAACTGATAATACAGAGTCTCTGAAAAGTGTCCAGCTGTACAGGGTATAAAAAAATAGCAGTTCACAAAGAAAAAAAGTAAGAAAAGCACAGATGACTATTCAGAGCAGCAAGTGGACCAGCAAAGGTGCCAAAGATTTGGTACAAAAAACACAAACTATGGAAGAGGAGCAGATCAGGGATAAAGAAGTCACTCTGAAATTTTATTATTTATTTATTTTTATTTCTTGAAAAAAATAAAGTTGAATGAATATGTTCAGGAGAATGATGAGAACATAACGGAAATGACGGATGCAGTTTATTATCTTATAGGTTCATAGGTAGGTACTAGGCTATCTGCCCGAGGGCATTTATAAGCCTAGCCAGAGTGTGTCAGCTTTCGCCACCCCATTGATTAATTAACTGATCCTCTGTCAAGCAGAACCAATGAAGTGATCCCAGGGGTATATTTTCTGTTACCCAACCACTCGTCAAGGTTTCTCTTGAAAAGTATTAGTGAGGGGCTCTGCCTGATGTAACTTGGAACTTTGTTCCAAAGCATGGGGAGTCTGTGTGACAGGAATCTATCCCTCCAGCATATTCTATTTATTGTTGTGGTGAGGTTTAGCTCACTTGAGTGCGTGGCTCAAAGTGACTTGGATTTCTTTAGGTGGAGCATGTCCATCAATTCTGAGTTGGACATGGCTTTGTAAGTCAGGCAGAGATCACCTCTGAGAAAGCGATATGCCACTGAGTACAGCCGGAGTTTTTTCAGTCCGGCTGCATAGGACATATGTTTGAGGCTAGTAATTCTCTTGGTGAGGTACTTTTCTGGTCTTTCCAGCTGTTGGAAGTGTCTTGTGAGGTACATCCCAAATGGGGCATTGTACTCTATGATGGGTCTAATGAGTGACGAGTAGAGGGGCACTATACACCTCTTTATTTCTAGATGCGAACCCTTTAGTAATTGGATGGACCACATAGAAGGATTTCCTAACTACTTTGGCAATATGAATGTCAAAGGAGAGATTACTATCTACCTGGGTCCCCAGATCTCTTATTACCTCTTCTGTATTAAGGGGGCTGCCACCTATGTGGTAATTCGTGGGTGTTTTGTTTTTCCCAAACGGGATGACTATGCATTTTTTGGCATTTAGCTTGAGGCCATGACTTTGACACCAGGTGTCCTTCTCAGTAAGGCCCTTTTGGAGGATGTCCATGTCAGCCGGAGAGTCAATTATGGCTCCCAGTTTGCCATCATCGGCGAACTTGGTTAGCCATAGTCCTCCTGTGTTTGCCTGTACTTCTGAGAAGTATATGCCGAACAGTAGGGGTCCCAGGACCAAGCCTTGTGGGACACCACTTGCAACTGGTTTAGAGTCGGACCTGGAGCTCGCTATTCTTACCGTGTGAGATCTGTCTGTATGCCAGTTGGCAACCCCTCTTGTGACATAGGGGTTTATGTTTAGGCTGGTGAGTTTTCTGTAATACCCGAGTGGGGAATGGTGTCGAAAGCCTTGGTGAGGTCAAGGTAGGCTGTGTGAACCACCTTTCCCTCGTCTATGGCCTTGGTGACTGTCTCAAAGAAGTCAACCAGGTTTAGTAGGCATGATCTGCCCTTAACAAAACCGAACTGGGTCGGGTCAAGTGTTTGGAGATTCCCAATATCTTTGTTAATGAGTTCCATGATGATGCGCTCCATAGCCTTGCAGATCAGGCTAATCAGGCTTATGGGGCGATAGTTACCATGGTCAGTTGTGGCTCCTCCTTTATGGAGAGGAATAACTGTTGCTGTGCGCCATTCAATGGGCATGTAGCCTGTGGAGAGGCTAAAGTTGAACAGCGTGTTTAGGTGGGGGGGTTAGTTCTTTCTGTAGTTCGTGCAAGACGCAGGCTGGGACACCATCTGGTCCTATTGACGCTGTGTTTTTGGCTTTTGAAAGGGCTGTTTTCACCTGTGCGTCTGTGATTTTTGGGACACTACACTTTTCCAGTATTGTTGTGAGCCCTTTTGGAGGTGAGGGGGGTTGAAGTTTGCACTGAATCTATCTGCCAGGATGTTGGCAGTATCAGTAGGTTCCGTATAATTTGTGCTATTTTGCACTAGTTCAGTGCATATCTGCGAGTTACCACTTAGATTCTTAACATAGCTAAAGAAGGCTTTGTGGTTATCTTTTGAATCATTGGCTATTTTTCTTTCAAAGTTAGCCTTGGATGATTTCATGAGGGACCTCAGTTTCTTACTGATACTGATCAGGGATGTCTTTCCTTCTTTTTGCTTTTTTTCTGAACTAGTTTCCGCCTTCTATTGTATAGCCTGTTTATTGCAGAGGTCCACCAAACTGGTTTCCTTCTCTTAGAGGAGTGAGTCTTGGTTTTGCTAGGGATGGCACAATCCATGCATCCTTGTAGGTGCTCATAGAGTGCATTTGTAAAGATTTCTGCATCTTGGATAGCATTATCCTTTAGCGTGGGAGCTGAGAAACTTGCCACCTCTGTCTTAAGTAAGGTGAAGTTTGCTTAAAAAAGTTTTTTACTGTGGTTTCCTTAGTTGGGGGTGGTGGTGGGGTGTGGACATCTAGAGTGATTAGTTTATGGTCTGATCTAACCAGTGATGGGTTGACCTCCGGTATGGAACACCTGTCATCCATGTTGGTGATGACCAGGTCCAATATGTTTTCACCTCTGGCAGGGGAGTTTACCAGCTGATCCAGGGTGTTTGAGTTGATGAATTCCAGGAAGCGCTGGGTCTGAGAATTTGTACTCGAGTAGTTTTCCCAGTGAGTGGTAGGGTAATTGAAATCGCCCAATATCAGGGTGTTTGGTAGGACCTTCATGTTTTCCAGTGTCTCCAGAAAGGTGGAGTGATGGTCCTGGGTCATGGAGAGTGATCTGTAGCAGGCTACAATTTGCACTGCAGATTTGCCCGATGTTAGTTGCACATGGATGATCTCAGAGGGTTCATGCTGCGCCACTAACCTGGAGGTGTAGGTATCCTTGATGAATATGGATACACCCTCTCCTTTTGTGTTTCAGTCTGTGTTCTGTGGCCAAAACGTGTGGTATGAGTTGTAGCCCGGTAGTGCTGGGGTGCTCTCTGGAGCCTTGAACCAAGTTTCAGTTACTGCGCAGATGCCAATGTTCTCCATATTGAGGAGTGCTTCGAGCACGTGCATTTTGAGATTTAAACTCCAGTCCTGGCGTTGAGTAGCATAACCTCAGTTTTTTGTTAATTGTGCTGTTTACGGAGGTGGGTTTGACTTTTGAGCCTTGCCTAAAAAAGGCACTATGGGGGCAGCAAGATCCTTGGCCAGTATTCAAAAGCCTAGGGGTGACAGGTGCAAGCCGTCCCTTGCTAAGCAACGTGGCTTGTCGAGCATGTACTCCCAGGGTGACAGACACTGGATCCCCTTTGAATGACACCAGAAGCTTAGCCAATTGTTGAAATTGATCATTTTTTCTTTATACTGAGTTATCATTCTTGGTGAGGGCAGGATGCTACTCAGGGTCAGGGTCATGCCAGCCTGGGCTACATGATCAGAGAGCTCTTCCATGTCTCTTTTAATGTAGTCCAGGGAGGAATGTCTCAGGTCATTCACACAACATGAACAATCACAGAGTCATATTTGTACTTGTTCTGGAGTGACCTGAGTGCTTGTGTTATGTGGCGGATTCTGGCTCCCGACAGGCAGCTAACAGTAACCTTCTGCTTGTCTAGCCTAGTGAGTAGGACGTCAGTGTGCCTGACTATAGAGTCACCTATTACTAGCGTGTTAGGTATGTTATTTTGCCTTAAGGGCTGCGATTGTGCGGCACACTGATTTTGTGTTTTATGTGTTGTCTGGTTTGTGACAGGAAGTGCAGGTTGCTTGGGTGTCTGCTTTGGAGGTCTCTGATGCTTTTGCAGGTTTTTATTTAGAGCCTCCAAGTATGATTTTGTGTATTTATGCATATTTTTTGCAAGTGCTGTTTTAGGTAGTAGGTCTGTGTGCGGCTGGAGTTGTGGTGTAAGTGTTAACCTTCTCCTCTTGACTGTCTGTTCCAGTCTTGGGTAGAGACAGCTTAGCTTCCAGTTTGGCTGTATAATTGCATCTCTCGCATATGTTAGTGTTTTGTGGTAGGAGGAGAGGGTTGTCTGTGTACATGAGGCAGTTGTAACATTGCCTCAGGATACCCAGATTCACCAGCTGGACTGGAGAGTGCACCTGAAGTTGCCCTTTGGTCATGCCTGAAGAGTAGGGTGAGCTGCTTAGTCGCTTGGCTGGTGAGGGGTGAATAAAGAGCCTTGCCCTGCTGGGCAATCAGTGTCAGGGTATATTAGTGCTTGCTATTAGGTCTGAGCAAGTGCTGGTCTGTAAGATGCTTTTTGAGTGCTTAGGTGCAAAAGTGGATTATATGGAGGTGTCTTTAATTGATTTACAGGACACAGCAAAACAAAAAATATATATATGGATAAATGGTACACCAGAAGGTAAGGAAGGGATGGACTGCAAATGTTTCATCAAGAAACTGGAGAGTGCAAGCCACACAATAGAACATGCACATAGGATTGCCTGGGTACTCCAGAGGGAGGGAAGATGGAACCGTAGACCAATAATTGAGCATTTTGAGACTTTTGAGCAAAAAGACAGGGTTCTGTCAAAACTGATACAACCAGGAAATATATTTCAATGTAGAAATATGTGAGTATTTGTGGAGCTGAACTTTTCTACCCAAACAAGAAAAGAAAGGACACCGTTTATTCCTGCATAAAGAAAGGGTAAAATCAAAGGAGTGAGTAAATGATTTTATATCCAACAATGATGAAATTATATTTCCCTACTAGTCCAAAGATATTTGTTACTCTAAAAGAGGTTAAGAAGACAACGGATGGCCCACAGAAATGGCACCAAACTTGCACAAATTTGAGAATGAATGGCAGCAGACAAGCAGAGCATGCCAAAGCTGACAAGTGAGAGAAGGGTAGTTATGCTCCCACTATTTAAGAAGTATAAAGCTTTGAAGGAGAGAGCAGACTTAAGGCAGTCACGTAGGACAGATCATGAAGAACAAAAGCTACTGAGAAGAGCTGAGGCATGGACCGTAAGATAAACTGCAGCAAAAGACATCTGTATGGGATTGAAATGCTCACAATCTAAGATGTTGTGTGACATTTGGAAAGATAATAACTAAACCTGTACAAGCTGGGCATATAACAGACTTATTTTAAATTAAACAATCATAAGCTGCCTTGATACTCAAATAAGTATTTGCATCAGCCTACCAGTATAAATGGACACTAAAGAAATGAACAGCAGAACTTATCGATTACTGTATTATGGGCCTGCTGAGATGAATAACAGAAACACCCTGCATCGTGTAACAAGTTCGTATGTAAGCATGATACGAAATTATCAAAGCTTAACTGTACAAAAGTAATGGCTGTGTAGTATTTGGTAGTGAAAAGGGAACTGCAGAGATGAAATGAAATAGCAGGGAAATGCAAGTCAAAAAATTTAGCATTTAAAAAAAATTAATTAAAAATGGTAGAAAGAATAACAAGAAAAATACTGTATAAGATGTAAATGATTTTACAGCTTAAGGAGAACTTGAAAGTAATAGGCCCATATTAGAAATAGACAAACATACAATGGGAGTGGGGGAGAGGAGGAGGATAAATACCTCATGGACATGGAGATTTGCAATGTGTCATCACCTCACTTGCAAGGTGGAGGAAGAGATATGCTGAGTGCGATAAAAGGGCTCAACTACCATTGCCTTGGAAGCGATTAGTTAATGTACATAGTTAATGTTGTTTTCATTTGTTTTTGTGATATACTGTTAGTCTTCAGCAACAGAACATGTTATATTGGAAATAAGCCTGCAAACATCTAGATGGACGCATAAGGAGAGAATGATAAGGAAAGATGAGGGAAAGGATATTATATATGAATACTTAAGCAAGAATCAAGAACAGAAACTGCTGTTGTGGAAGGGATAATTGGTAGGGCATGTAGGGCACTGCATGATGACTACAGTAGTCAGTCAAAAGGGTCAGGAAGGCTTGAAGGGAGAGATAAGATATGCAATTCACAGGGAAACAATAGGAGGACATATGGGTGGCTCCCATGTATGCAACAAAGTCTGGAGGATTTGAAATTTTTGCCTGGAAGTGTTGTATAGATACTTTTATACCCCAGGCAGACTCCAAAGATTTTGTCTTTGAGTAGATGGCAAATGGAGGTGTGACAGAGAAGAAAGAGGTGACTGTAAACATAAGTTTTGGGAGTGTAATGAGTTGGCAGACTTTGAAGAATCCCTACAGAGTGCTCTATCAGGAATGCTGGGTAGGCAAATGAGAGTAACTAAGGAGGTGTTTTTTTTTCACCTGGGATGTGGGATCTGAATTGCCTGGACACAATAAAGGCTTGTTAAGTTTAATTCTGGTGGTTGTCATAAAAGCAATTACAAGAAAATGGAAATCAAAATGTAAACCAACTATACTTGAAGTGGTTAACATTTTAACAGAGATAAAAGAACAAGTGGGGATGTTTATAAAAGGGTAGCAGTAAATTGCACAGAAAATGGAAATTGTAGGAGCAATTCATGCAGAAAATGTTTTGGAGGAGGAATGAGGTTTAAGAGAAGACAGGAACTGAATTTATGTAATGCTGCTTAGATTATACATCACATATATTGTTATACGTCCTATAATGTCTGTAAATGTGAACTTGTTAATATGGCTTGATTACTTTTATATAAATGTAAGTTTGCCTATGTGACAAGTGATAATTCAATAAAAGTGTTAAAAAAGAATACTTAAACAGGAGGAACTACAGAGAATAAAGAGAATAGGGGTAACACTAAACTTAAGAAGTCAAAGGAGAAAATATCTATAGGACATAGGATTTAAATTATTAACATGGAATGTGAATGAGTTAACAAATCCAGTTAAGTAAGACACAGCGCTCACAGAAATAAAGAGGAGGGGGCAGAAGTGATTGCTCTTCAAGAGACCCATATGGAAAAAGAAAAACATAAAAAGAATAGAGAAGAAGTGCTTTCCATTGATAGAGGAATCACATTATGAAGGTGCAAGAAGAAGGGGCGTAATTTTACTGGTCAGAAAGGGAACACAGCTGGAAATACTAAACATATTAACATATCCCAGAGAAAGATATGAAGGAATAAAAGGATACATACATGGAAAGGTATTTATAATTTTTTCACTATATGTTCTCCCCAGAGTTAAGCAAGGAGAAGTAAAGGAGAGTGTTTTGGAAATAAAATATTTTTACC